>NC_083409.1:9340932-9422279 GCF_020745735.1 Hemiscyllium ocellatum
AAAATCATGAGGGGCATCGATAAGGTGAATATCCAAGGTCTGTTTCCCAGGGTATGTCAGTCCAAAACTAGAGGATATAGGTTTAAGGTAATAGAGGAAGAATTTGTAAGGGAACTAAGGGGCAACTTTTCATGCAGAGGATGGTGCATGCACGGAATGAGCTGCCAGGGAAGTGGTGGAAGCTGGTACAATTTATATGGGTCCATGAATGGGAAGGGTTTAGAGGGATAAGGGCTAAATCATGGCAAATGGAATTAGATTAGGATGTCTGGTTGGCATGGATGAGTTGAACCGAAGGGTCTGTTTTCGTGCTGAATGACTCTCTGACTAAGACACTGGTTTAAATAGACAAAGCTTCTGAGACAGAGGTGACAGTGCTCCCACTGACCAGGTTCCAGTTTGTACAGGGCTCCGCTCTCAGCTGGATGGTTGGGAGTTGGAGCTGATTTTAAGCTGTATATTGGAGAGGAGTAAGCAACCTTTTTGATCAAAGCCTCCAGAAATGTGAAGGTAACATCTATGAGCAATTCAGAGCAATGATCTACTCGGTTATTTTGACTCCTGGGGCCTGCTGAGTACTAAACCTCAGTATTTAAGGATTGCTGAGAAATATCTTCATTGACTTGGACATTAATTGTACTTTTCAGGTTCCACAGTTTAATGAAGAGTCCAGAAGATTATAGCTTTGGGTTATTTCCCGATCTCATTGTTGCTGTCTACAAGGCTGTGAAGGACACAGATTGGAAGAAGTAATTTCCAAAAGAATAGAGGCTGCTCCTTTCTTCAAAGAGTTGCCATCTCTTGAGTGGATATGAGACAGAACCACTTGCATGCTACAGGGCTAGAATGGAAAGAAGTAACTTTCATTTGTATCACAGAATCCATATAGTGTGGAAGTAGGTCATTCAGCCTATCGAGTACACACCACCCCTCTGAAGAGCATTCCATCCAGACCCAGATGCTATGCCTGTATTTTCCAATGGCTAATCCACATAGCCTGCTCATCCCTGGACACTGTAGGCAATTTAGCATGGCCAATTTACCAGCCTGCAGATCTTTAGGACCGTGGGAGGAAGCCAGAGTACCTGGCGGAAGCTCACACAGATACAGGGAGAACGTGAAAACTCCACACAGACTTGCCTGAGGCGGGTCCCTGACGGTGTGAGGCAGCAGTGCCAACTGCTGAGCCATCGTGCCACCCCAAATGTATAGCACTTTTTGTTACCTGAGGATGTTCCAAAGCATTTTATTGATAGAGATGTGGGTTTGGAACATGAATAAGGTTACATTTGTGCCACACAGCTGCCAGGCAATGACTGTCTCCAACAAGAGAGAATGTAACTATCTTGCCTTGATGTTCAGTAGCTGTGTGCTGTGTGCACACATTACCTTTAAGAAAATCCAACCCTGTGTATGTACGGTGTTGAATTCTACCCACCAGTTAGTCATCTGTCAGCCTGCAAGCTGCACAGACCAAGATCAATTCACAGAATCCCTACAGTGTGGAAATAGGCCTCCACACTGACCCTCCAAAGAGCATCCCACTCCTCCACCCCATTACTCTACATATTCCCTGACTACTGCACCTAACCCACACATCCCTGAACACCATGGACAATTTAGTTTGGCCAATTCACCGAACCTGCATATCCTTTGACTGTGGGAAGAAACCGCAACATCCAGAGGAAACCCACAGACACGGGGAGAATGTGCAAACTCCAAACAGACAGTTGCCCGAGGCTGGAATCGAACCTAGGTCCCTGGCGCTGTGGGACAGCAGTGCTGACCACTGAGCCTCAGTGCAGTCCATTCTTGCTTGCTGTAATGTCTGCTTCACGACTTGTAATGTGTTTTTTTGCTTTAAATAAACTAACTTACAAAGTTAATGGATTGATTATGGGACCATTATCTTAACTATATCATGGTGAAAGGCTGGACAAAACACTGTACAGATGAGGCCTATTGCACATGCGGCTTAATCTGCAGGTAGAATATACAAATGACAGTCTTCGATTGTGTGAAAGTGTATGAGGCAACATATGGGCAAGGAACAAAAGTAGGCCACTCGGCCCTTATGGCTGATCTGATTTTAACCTCAATTCTACATTCTCTGATAATGTTTCATCCCTTCAGTCAGCAAGAATCTATCTATGGTCATGGCTGATCATCGAGCACTACACTGTAATCCCTCCCTACCCCATATCCCTTGAATCTTCAGCCACAAGAGCTATCTCTACCCCCTTCTTGAAAACATAATGTTTTGGCCTCAACAACTTTCTGTGACAGAGAATTCCACAGGCTCACCACTCCCTGGGTGAAAACATTTTTCCTCATCTCTATCCTATAGAGTTTACCCCTTAACCTTAAACTATGAGCCCTGGTTCTGGTCTTCCCCACCATTTGGAACATCCTTCCTCCATCTAACATGTCTCGTCCTGTTCCAATTTTATACCTTTGTACAAGATTCCCTTCCTTCATTCTTCTAAACTCCAATGAACACAATCCTCACCAACTCAACCTCTCTTTATACATCAGTCCTGCCATCACAGAAATCAAATGGCATTCAGTCATTAATATTAATCACCGCATCATGGAAGACAGACGTTGAAGGTCAGGGTGAGAGGACAGTCATTGCCAGTTCTAAAATTCAGGCTTCTGTTGCAGTAAGCTCAATGGAATCATTGAATACAATCTGACAACAGCAGAAAGATGGGAGGTGTAGATGGAGGGTGCAGACAACGGTGTAGACAGTGGGTTTGGACATGGGGTGTAAACGGAGGGTGCAGACGGTGTGTATAGACAGTGGCATCGACAGAAGATGCAGATGCTGGGTGCAGACTGTGCTGTAGCCAGTAGTATAAACATGTGCTAGACTTTGCGTGGTGACCAGACGAGTGGCTGTGTGGAATCACACAGAGAGCAGTCAGTGAGCCTGACACAGTCAGGGACACCCCCTGGTGCTGAAGGTCATGCTGCTGGCAAAGGCTGCATTTCATCTGAAACTGTACTCCCCTCTTGTCCCCATATTCCTCACAACAACCCCTGGAGATGCCAGCCAGCACGCTGTGCCCTCGCTCAGTCTCCATTGGCCTTGCCTCCATTAGTCTTGACCCTCCTTCTAAGCTCCTACTTGGGCCTTCACTGAAGCTTGAACCATTTCCTCTGACCCTTGATCATGTATTTGCCACCTTCGACACCTTCGATAGTAGTCACCATTAACCTGCACAGCCCTCTCAGCATAGATACAGCATAGAAAAGGCATTTTGGCCCATTGAGTCTGCACGAACATAATTACAACCGAAGGCACTTTTATCCCAATATCGTGCTGGTGTCCCAAATCCATGAATGTTATGATATTCAAGATTTTTTTTTTAGATTAGATTAGATTACTTACAGTGTGGAAACAGGCCCTTCGGCCCAACAAGTCCACACCGACCCACCGAAGCGCAACCCACCCATACCCCTATATTTACCCCTACCTAACACTACGGGCAATTTAGCATGGCCAATTCACCTGACCAGCACATCTTTGGACTGTGGGAGGAAACCGGAGCACCCGGAGGAAACCCACGCAGTCACGGGGAGAACGTGCAAACTCCACACAGTCAGTCGCCTGAATCGGGAATTGAACCCGGGTCTCAGGCGCTGTGAGACAGCAGTGCTAACCACTGTGCCACCGTGCCGCCCACTAAGGTTGTAAAGTCTCTACCCTCCACTATCTTCCCTGACAGAGGGTTGCGACTTTATAGTTTGTGTCACATCAGACTCTTGGAGCTGAATGAAATCTCAACTCTCTGGGCTTTTTTATGGGTGGCATGGTGGCTCAGTGGTTAGTACTGCTGCCTCACAGCACTAGGGACCCGGGTCGATTCCAGCCCCGGGTATCTGTGTGGAGTTTGCACAGTCTCCCCGTGTCTGGGTGTTTTTCCTCTGTATGCTCCAGTTTCCTCCCCACAATCCAAAGATGTGCAGGTTAGGTGAACTGGCCATTCTAAAATTGCCCATAGTGTTCAGGGATGTGTTAGTTAGGTGTGTTAGTCAGGGGAAATAGCCAAGGGGAGTGGATCTCGGGTGAATTTCTCTTCGGAGGATTGGTCGGGACTTGTTGCACCAAATGGCCTGTTTCCACACTGTAGGGATTCAATGACAGTCCATTCCAGATTCCCATCACCCTCTGAGTGAAAGAGTTACTTTCCCAAATCTCATTTGCGATGTTTGTAAAGGAATCTTTCAAACCATTCATATTGTTCAGTGTCCTTTAGCTCTTTCACTCCTTGTTCGATAAGTGTTCATTTTTTTTCTGATTAAATATGAGTCCCTGATGGGGTTTAACCTTGTCCAATCACGGAGCCCTGGCTGACAGATAAAAAGGGGAGTGTCAGAAGGACTGATACTCTGTTACCTGACTCTGAATAACAACCTGCCAACCAACCCCCTCCTTCTGTTACCCTCAATCTCCTCATACTTATTCTTGATACCCCTTCAGTCCAGCTTGTGCTGCCTTTGGGTGAAGTTGACCTTCCCTCCATCACCCAGCAACGTGGTCATCATCCCTGCTAGCACTGCTGCCTCACAGCGCCAGGTTCCCAGGTTCGATTCCAGCCTCGGGTGAATGTCTGTGTGGAGTTTGCACATTCTCCCTGTGTCTGCCTTGGTTTCCTCCGGGTGCCCTGGTTTCCTCCCACAGTCCGAAGATGTGCAAATCAGGTGAATTGGCCATGCCAAATTGCCCATAGTGTTAGGTGCATTAGTCAGAGGGAAATGGGTTGGGTTTCTGTTTGGACGGTTGGTGTGGATTGTTTGGGCCGAAAGGCCTGTTTCCACACTGTAGGTAATCTAATCTAATCTAATCCCAGAGGAGCATAGTCCCACTCACTCATTACAGACAGAGCCAAATTGTGGTGAGTTTAATCCAAGGGTCACCACAGCTGAGGCAGGGGGAGAGAAGGTGGCACCTTCATGTTGGTAGAGCCCTTCATTAATCCACTGCAACCCCCCTTGGGGCTGCAAGAATTCAACCACCCTCGTTCAGACAGCTCCCCTCTCTGTAAGGTAATATTACTGCACCTAGTTTCGAGCTAATTGACCATTGAAATATGACTATGGGTAGTCAGCACTGGCTGGGCAGGCAGCCACAACTGCAATGACCCCAGATCCAAAAAATCCTCTTGTAATCAGTTAACACATTAGGGAGCACAGTGCCCACTGCCTCTGAAATCCCTCCCTTACTGAGAACACACTCTCAGTATTCACCTTTCTCAGTTGCCATCTCAATTTCACTGTAAATTCTGTCAACTATGATCCTGCCCCACTAGCTGCCTGATGAAGGAGCTCTGAAAGCGTGTACTTCCAAAGAAACCTGTTGGACTATAACCTGGTGTTGTGTGATTTTTAACTCTGGCCTTCTCACTGAGGCGCCATTTCAGACTGAACTGTTTTTCATTCATGATTTGAGACGATTAAAGCCAAATCTTCAATTCCCATCACAAAGCCCATTCTCTATCCATCACTCAGAGACAAATACCTCAGAGACACCTACAGGCAGCACAGAGTAACACATTCACACTCAATGAGATACTGACAGGCAGTACAGAATAACATACACACTCAGAGAGATATCTACAGGCAACACTGAGTAACGCACACACTCAGAGTGCCAGGCAGCACTAAGTAACACACACACTCAGAGTGCCAGGCAGCACTGAGTAACACACACACTCAGAGTACCAGGCAGCACTGAGTAACAAGACAAAAGTGAGGACTACAGATGCTGGAGCTTAGAGTCGAGAGTGTGGTACTTGAAAAGCACAGCAGGTCAGGCAGCATCTGAGCAGCAGCAAAATCAACGCTTTGGACATCCTGATGAAGGAATTTTCCTGACGAAGGAATTTTCCTGATGAAGGCATTGATTCTCCTGCTCCTCGGATGTTGCCTGACCTGCTATGCTTTTCCATCACCACACTCTCTGAGCACTGAGTAACATGCTCACAGTCCATGCTGCCTGGAGGTGTCTCTCTGAGTGTGAACATGTTACTCAGCGCTGCATGTCGGTGTCTCTGAATAACACACCCACACTCACAGTGACACCTCAGGCAGCATTATGTAATAGACGCACACTCACACTCACACTCAGAGAGACACACAGCCTCCATTCTCAGTGACTGTCCTAAGAATATTACAGGTACTATCCAGCATGCAGCAGAGAGCGCACAGTACTATCCCAGCAACTCTACCTGGATCAAAAGAGTGAAGAGGGAATGCCTCAGATTGTAATTACTGAGTCCCAACAACTTTCAGTTTCTGTTTTATTTGGAATCTTGTAACCTCCACAGTTTCCAGATCAAAGGGATCATTTGAAAATGATTAATGATTAGCTGTCAGTCCATACTACAACGAAAGTCTTACTGATTGACAGACCAATTAGCCAATTGTGATAGTGCTATGCTGAAATGCATCCAAACAGCTGAAGGGAGTGATCCATTTCGAAAGCACACAGAAACAGAGACTGAATCTTCTTCAACTTTAATCTGATTTGATTGGCTTTGGGAGAATAAACACTAAAATTAACAGCCCAGACAGAGGAAGCTGCTCAAATTCACAGCCACAATGGTGCTTGAGGAAAACACTTGTGGAGGTTTTCTCAGTAACATGAGAATCCTGTCCCTTTAAACAGTGATAAAAACCTTGAATTGGAACTGGTGGCTGAGCAGGAAGGAGATCTGTTTTACTGAAGCAGAGACTTCAGAGGTTCACATTGTTTTGTACAGCTGGCACTTTTCAGCATCTTCAAGAGATTTTACTTAGCATCACAAGTCAACCCTGACCCGTCAAACACTCCCAGGACAAGGACAGCATGAGGTTTTACATAGGATAAAGCTCTCTCTACGCTGTCCCAATGAACTGCCTTAACTCCTGAACCTCATAGGTATCCCCTAGGCCAGTCCTGAGAAGGAGGAGCGTTGACATTTAGTGCTACAATGACCTTTGTTCTTCCAGCTCAGCCCTGTTCTATTTAAAGTTGTGTCTCCTCTGTGGACTGTCTCAAACACTCTACACACATTCTGATCTCCTGATGGTCTTGCTGAGGGGAGAGGGGAGGGTCACGTGGGTGAGGGCACAGGAGAAGCGAGCGTTGGACTCCCAGTCAGACCCAGAGAGGGTCAGCAGGCTGCTGACACTGTAGGTGCTGTCCGAAGCTCGCAGGTAGTTGCTGGTCTGAACCCCGTCCGAAATGACTGCACCGTCCTTCTTCCACTGCACCTCCAGCTCATCGGGATAGAAGTGATTGGCAAGGCACACCAGGGTGGCAGTGCCCTTGGCATTGACCTGCTCCAGGGAGGGGGGCAGCAGGGTCAGCTTGGGCTGAGAGTTCTCACGGCCAGAAAGACAAAAGAAACAATTTTAATCCCTGCCATTTGAAGAAACTTCAACTCTCAGAACATTCACTGGTAAAATGTTTGAACATTTGTATCCAATACCTACCAAACCTGACGAACAAAGCAGGTGTTGTTTAAATTGCTTCTTGGGAGTGAGTGTCACGAGCAGGGCCAGCATTTATTTCTCATCCCTAATTGCCCCGAGAAGGTGATGGGGAAAGACAAGGAACAGGTTTGGACTCTTGTTTAGGGAATGAATGTGGGCAGTTGGAATGGTTCTCAATGGGGGAGCAGTATAGTGACAGTGATCAGAACTCAGTGAGATTGAGAGTAGCGATGGAAATGGAGAACCATGCAGCAAGTGTTAACGTTTTCACTTGGGAATGAACTATTTTACTAAACTGTGCGATGATTTAGTAAAAGTGGACTGGAACCAACGCCATCATGTGAAATCAATGTCAGGGCAGTGGGATCCCTCAAAAGAAAAGACAGAGATTGTTCAGAATCTTTTCCCACAATGAGTAAGGGTGGGACTCCCAAATCTAGACTGTCAGCCTGGGATGTCAAAAGGCAGCCAGAGTAGGGAAGATTAAACAGGGAAGGTGATGTTGGTTATCTGGAGTTATCTGCAGAAAGCCCAGAGGAGGATCGAAAATGCAGGGGTGACATTGAACAGGACCTGAGGAAGGCAAAGACAGGATTAACTGTGTCCAACTGAATCAAAGAAATCCCAACAAACAAGAGTATGGGGGTCAGGTACTGACATGGATTGAGAACTGGTTGGCAGACAGGACAGGAAGGGCGAGTCTTTTTTCTGAATGGCAGATATTTACCAGTTGGGGTACCACAGGGATCAGTCCTTGGTACCCAGTTATTCATAATATATAATAATAGAGTCAGAGTCAGAGAGACCCAAAAGGCCCAACGGATCATTGTGTCAAAAAACAACTCAATACTTCTCATCAATTTACCAGCATGAGAGAATTAGATGCGGTATGTGTTCAAGAAGGAATTAGATACAGTTCTTAAGATTAATGAGTTCAAAGAATGTGGGGAGCAAGCAGGAACAGGGGACAGTGTTGGATGATCGGCCATGATCATATTGAATGGTGGAGCAGGCTTGAGGGGCCGAATGGCCTACTGCTGCTCCTGTGTTTTATGTTTCTGTCCGTTTCTCAGATAATGAAGGAATGTCTGTCGTCAGCTTGAGGATGGAAGTCAGATGTGTGTGGATGTGGAAGATGTGTCCATGGTGATTAATGAATGCAGGTCAGTGAGGTGGTTCAGAAGACACATGGGATAAACGGTTTTTCTTTTTCCCTTGATGGAATGAGGGCATTGCTGGATCGGCAGCATTTATTGCCCATCCCTAATCTCCAGAGGGCATTTTAGAGTCACCCACATTGCTGTGGGTCTGGTGTCACATGGTAAGGATGGCAGTTTCCTTCCCTAAAGGACATTAGTGAATCAGATGGCTTTTTTTCCTGACAATCAACAATTGTTTCATGGTCATCATCAGACTCTTAATTCCAGATTTTTTAAATTGAATTCAAATTCCACCATCTGCTGTGGCAGGATTCTGCCCTGGTCCCTAGAACATTAATCTGGATCTCTGGATTAACAGGTCAGCAATAATACTATTAGGCCATCACCTCCCTTATCTCATTTTTGGTTGAGAGTGAAAGCAAGAAATTTGTTTATTCTGGAACTTTATCAAACCCCAGTTAGAGCACAGTGAGAGAACAGTGTACAGTTCTGGTCACCACATTACAGGAAGGATATGATCCCCTGAGTGATGGGGACAGTGGAGGATTTTGTCAGGAATGGGGAGTTTTAGTTTTGAGGAATGATTGGTTTGGCTGGGACTGTTTTCTTTGGAACAGAGAAGGCTGAGGGGAGATTTGATCAAGGCGTGTAAAATGATGAGGGCCAAGATAGAATTGGTAGGAAGGACTGATTTCCATCAGCAGAGAGGGCAATAACCATGGGGAGAGATTGAAATGAATTGGGGACAGGGTTCGAGGTGAATTGAGGAGTAATTGTTTTCACCCAGAGGCTGATGGGATCTGGGACTCACTGTCTGAAAGGGTGGGAGCGGCAGAAACCCTCATCACATTGAAAAAAACACTTGGATATTCACTTGGAACAGCGAAACATCCAGAGCTATGGAGCAAGAGCTGGAGAGTGGGATGAAGCTCGATCCCTCTTTAACAAACCTTGGATTACCCACAGATGAGGAGAACTTTATCCGAGAACATTGGAGCAGACTTGGATCCAAACATTTCGGGAAGGAGTCACATTGGGGTGTCTGTGTAGAATGCTCTTGAATACATTTCAAACCTTGCTGCACACCACTGGGCTGAGATCAAGGGTGAGGCTGCAAAGAGCCTCAGTGACCTGGGGTCAGGCAGGGTCACTGCTCCTAATGACCCCATGCCTCCTGGAAGGTGAGAGTGCGCAGACAATGGGTGAGGTTCAGGATCAAGAGACTCTAACCTTAAAGAAAGACCTGCATTTGTGTAGCACCTGTCCCCAGCTCAGGATGTCCCAATGGCTCTTTCCAGCAGACTTTGTGCAGTGAGATCCCAAACACAGTATGATAATTAGCAGAGAAATAGATTTTTTGTGATTTTTATTGGGGGATAAATAGTGACCAGGTACACCAGAAGGAACTGCCTGCTCTTCATCCAACAGTGCCATGGAATGGCACCTTTCACATCTGAAAGACTCCCAGTTCAACCAAAAAAAAAGTTCCGTGAAAGTGGAGTTGCAGGTAGGTAGGGGAGTGACGAAGTAACTTGGTATGGTTTCCTTTATTGGGCAGCGCATTGAGTATTGGAGTTGGGAGCTGTTGTGGTTGTGCCAGACATTGGTCACTTTTGGAATACGGTGTGTAATTCTGGTCTCCCTGCTGTAGGAACAATATTGTGAACCTTAAAATGCTTCAGAAAAGTTTTTTAAGTGTGTTGCCAAGGTTGGAGAGTTTGAGCTATCGGAGGAAGCTGAATAGACTGAGACTATTTTCCCTGGATTGTTGGAGGCTGAGGGGTGACCACACAGTGGTTTATAAAATCATGAGGGATATAGATACAGTGAATAGAGTTTATCTTTTCTTCAGAGTGGGGGAGTCCAGAACTAGAGGGCATAGGTTGAAGGTGACAGGGGAAAGATTTAAAAAGGACCTAAGGTGCAACGTTTTCATGCAGAGGGTCGTACATTTTTGGAATGGGCTGCCAGAGGGAGTGGTGGAGGCTGGTATGATTACAATATTTAAAAAGCCATCTGGATGGGTATATGTATAGGAAGGGTTGAGAGCGACATGGGCCTCATACTGGCAAATGGGACTAGATTAATTTAGGGTATCTGGTCAGGATGGATGACTTGGACTGAAGGGTCTGTTTCTCTGCTGTACATCTCCATAAATGTAATTGTATTTCAATCGAGCCCCTAACACCTCAGGCTCTCCCAAAGACATTTACATTTTGTTTTAAAACAAGTCACTGTTGCAATGTCAGGAAAGGGACAGCCAATTTCTACACAGCAAGATCCCACTAGAAGCAATGAGATCAAAGAGCATTTTTGATGATGTTGGTCCAAGGATAAATATTGTCCTGAACTCAACCCAAAGAGAAAGGAATTTGGTTCAGTTGGATGGAAAATGAGAAAATGGAAGGTAAAGGAGAAGGCAGGATTGCTGGTTAGTGATGGGATTGATTGTTACCAGAAAATAAAAGGAAGGGATAGAATTTTTGAATATTAAAGGAACCATAAAAGTGCAGGGAAAACGAAGAATAGAACAAACTTAAAGGGTTTGTATCTAAATGCACGAAGCATTCTGAGTAAGGCAGACAAAGTGATGCCATAAATCGAGGTAAATTGAGTTTCCAAGGAATTTAAACTAGTTAAAGTGGAGGAGGGCTCAAGAGAGGCTATTCGGTTTCTAGAAGGCATACCAGGAGAGAGAGTACAGAAAGGAACAAGAGTCGAGCATCAAGCACAGCAGATAAGAGGATAATGATGAGAAGGAGGGCAGTCAATGCAGGACTGAAGGTGTTGGACTTAAAAGCACACAGTATACGCAATGAGCTGGTAGTGCAGATTGAAACTGGCAGGTACGATGTTGTGGGTATCACAGAGACATGGCTGTAAGGGGATCCGGGCTGGGAACTAAATATCCAAGGATACATGTCCCATCAAAAGAACAGGCAGATGGACAGAGGGGGAAGAGTTGCCTTGTTAGTACGATATTAAATTAAATCAAAGCAAGAAGTGAGATAGAGTCAAAAGGTGTAGAATGTGTGTGGGTAGAGTTGAGGAACCGCAAGAAATAAAGAATCTGATGCAAGTTATGTCCAGATCTCCAAGCAGTAATCAGGGTGTGGGGAAGGAAATCAATCAGGAGACAGAAAAGCCATATACAAAATGTCAGGGCAGACCTCAATGGATAGGTGGACTGGGTAGCACGTCTCAAGAAAAGGATTTCATGGATGTCTACAAGATCGGTTTTGGAGCAGCTTGCGGTTGAGCCATTATGGAACAGGCAGTTCTGGATTCAGTGATGTGGAATGAGGCAAACTTGATTAATGAGCTGAAGGTGAAAGTATCCTTCTGGAAAAATGATCATAATATGATAGAATTCCCCCTGTAGTTTGAGACGGAGAAGCTGCAATCAGATGGATCTGCATTTCAGTTGAGTAAAGGGAACAACAAAGACATGAGGAAGGAGTTGACCAGAGTTGGTTGGAAGGGGAGCCGAGCAGGTAAGATGGTGGGGCAGCAAACAGCAGGGTTTCTGGGCATAATTCAGGAACCAGAGCAGGAATTCATCCGAAAAAAGAAGAAACATACTAAGGGGAGGACAAGGCAACCATGGCTGGTGAGGGAAGTCACGGACAGCATAAAAGCAAAAGAAAAAAATGCACAATGTGGTAGTGAAAAGTGGGAAGCCAGAGGGTTAGGAAGCCTTTAAAAACCTGGAGAGGATAAATAAAAAAGCATTAAAGGTGGAGAAGGGGAAATGTGGTGGTAGGTGAGCCGGTAATACAAAAGAAGATTATAGGAAGTGAAGAAATAGCAGAGGAATTGAATCGAAGCTGAAAGGTTGAATGTGGATAACTCACCCAGACTAGATGAACTACATGAGTGTGTTCTAAAGGAGATCACTGAGTAAATTATGGAGGTATTGGAGATGATCTTTCAGGAATCAATGGAGTCAGGGTATGACAGTGTGGTGGACAGGGATCTGATGGGGGCAAAGGATTGGAAAGTGGCTCACATAACAGCCCTGTTTAAGAAGGGAGGGAGGAGGGAGAAGATGGGAAATTATAGGCCAGTTAGCCTGGACTCAGTTGTTGGTAAGGTTTTAGACTTCAATTTAAGGAAGAAATTGCAGAGGACTTGGAGGTGCAATTGTAAACTAGGGCTGAGTCAACACGGCTTCATCAAGGGGAGGTCATGCCTGGCAAATCTGTTAGAATTCTTTGAGGAGGCAATGAGCCAGTCAGACAAAGGAGAGTCAAAGGAAGTAATCTATTTGGATTTCTAGAAGGCCTTTGACATTAGATAAGAGCATACAGTGTGAGGGCCGAGGCACTGGCATGGACTAAGGATTGGCAGGTTGGCATAAAGCAGAGAGTGAGGAAAAATGGCCGTTGGTGACTGGTAGAGTCATGTAGGGGTCAATGTTAGGACCTTAACTATTCACGTTATACATTAACAATCTGGATGAAGGAAGTGGAGACATTGTTGCTAAGTTTGCAGATGACATGAGATAGGTGGAGGGACAGGTAGTGTTGAGGAAGTGGGAAGAATGTAAAAGCTCCTGGATAGGCTGGGAGAGTGGGCAAAGAAGTGGCAGATAGAATACAATGTGTTACAGTGTGAGGGTGTGCACTTTGGGAGGAAGAAGAGATGCAAAGACTATTTTCGAAATAAGAAAAGCTTTTGGAAATCTAAAGCACGAACCTCATTCAGGTTTCCCTTCAGGTTAACAGGCAGGTCCAGTTTGTGCTTGGGAAGGCAAATGAAATGATAGCATTCATTTCAATAGGGCCAGAATACAAGAGCAGAGATGTACTGCTGAGGCTGTGTAAGGCTCTGGTCAGACTGCATTTGGAATATTGTGAGCAGATTTCGGACCCATATTCTAAGAAACAATGTGCTGGCATTGGAGGGGTTTACAACAATGATCTTGGTGATGAAGGACTTATCGTATCAGATGTGCTTGAGGACTCTGGGTCTGTACTCAATGGACTTTAGAAAGATGAGGAGGGATCTTATTGAAATTTACTGAATACTGATCAACCTGGATAGAGTGGATGTGAAAAAGATGTTTCCAAAAACAGGAGAGAGTCGGTAACCAAGGCACAGCCTCAGTATGAAGGGCCAACCCTTTCGAGCTGAGATGAGGAGGAATTTCTTCAGCCAGAGGGTGGTGAATCTGTGGAATGTATTGCTACAGAGGGCAGTGGAGGCCAAGTCACTGAGTGTATTTAAGACAGAGGTAGATAGTTTGTGATAGTTAAGGGGATCGAACGTTCCTGTGGATCAAGCAGAGAATGGGGGTGAGAAGCATATCTGCCAAGATCAACTGGCAGAGCAGATTCAATGGGCTGAATGGCTGATTTCTGCTCCTATTTCTTAAAGTCTTCTGGAGAGTTTCCCCAAAACCCTGGAACACTGAACCCACTGGACTGTGAGCCCTGCTGGAGCTGTTTGTCATCAGAACTTTGCCAAGAGATGACCAAAGGGTGAAGAGAGTGTGCATTTAGGTGGGAACTTCAGAATGCTTCCTAGCTCCTGGAATACCATGAGAACAGAAAGTGTGGTCAGTGACAGCAGTTGGAACTCCGGGTTTCGGAGCTTGAGCAGCAGCTGGTGTCAGTTCGGAGCGTCCGTGAGG
Organism: Hemiscyllium ocellatum; assembly: GCF_020745735.1. Lineage (NCBI taxonomy): Eukaryota > Metazoa > Chordata > Chondrichthyes > Orectolobiformes > Hemiscylliidae > Hemiscyllium > Hemiscyllium ocellatum. The sequence goes on from NC_083409.1 coordinate 9,355,210, forward strand.
CTGAGAGCTCCGTGGAGAGCACGTTTCTAGATGTGGTCACTCTGCAGCTTCAGCGAATGCAGGGTGAGAGGGAATGGGGGAGCAGCAGACAGTCTAAAAGGACCAGGCAGCTAGTACAGGACTCCCCTGAGTGCATCGCACTCTCCAACCAGGATTCAGTTCAGAATCCTGATGAGAATGATGGTTCATCTGGGGAGTGCAGCCAGAGCCAAGCCCATGGCACCAAGGTGGAGGGTTCAGCTGTACAGGGGGTACAAGGAAGAGGGAGAGCGAGAGGAGATTCGAGAGTGAGGGAAATCGATAGGTGTTTCTGCAGTTGCAGATGGGAATCCAGGATGGTGTGTTGTCTCCCTGGTGCCAGGGTCAAGGATGTCTCTGAGCGGCTGCAGAGCACCCTGAGGGGAGAGGGGGAACAGGCAGCAGTCGTGGTCCACATCGGTCCCAGTGACAGAGGGAGGAAAGGGATGTGGTCCTGCAGTCAGAATTTAGGGGGCTCTGGAGGGAATTAGCACTGGGATCTCAAAAGTTAGAATCTCCGGATTTCTCCCAGTGCCCCATCCAAGTGAGAATAGGAACAGGAGGATAACACAGGTGAATGTGAAGCTGGAAAGAGGATCCAAGTTGGAGGACTTTAGATTCTTGGGACATTGAGACTGGGTCTGGGGGAGATGGGACCTGGACAGACCAGACAGCGTTGTTCCTGAACCGAGCTGGGACTGAGTTCCTTTGGGGTGATTTACTAGTGCAGTTGGCGAGGGTTTAAACTAACTTGGCAGGGCTGTGGGAGCCAGGAGGGAATAACAGAGAGGAACACCAAGGACCACAGAATCCTCAGAACAGTCAACAAGTCACCACCCAATGGGAAGGATGCAGAGGAATACAAATGCAAGGAATTTACAGATATCTGCAAACATGATAGAGTCATTATAAATGGTTCTTTAATTTTTGAATATAGACTGGGGTAGTAGCAGTGTAACAGGCAGGGAGGGGCCAGAGTTGTGAAAGTCTGTTCAGTTGAATTTTCAGGTGGCATTGTGGCCAGTGAAGAAGGCTGTCTAAGAGGACAATGGGATCTTGACCAACTGGGCCAGTGGGCTGAGGAATGGCAGATGGAGTTTAATTCAGATAAATGTGAGTGCTGTACTTTGCAAAGCCAAACCAAGGCAGGACTTTTACGGTTAATGGTAGGGCCCTGCGGAGTGTTGCTGAACAAAGAGACTGAGTGGTGAAGGTGCAGGTGCAGGTGCATTATTCCTTGACAGTGGAGTCACAGGTAGACAGGGAGATGAAGAAGGTGTTGGGTATGCTTACTTTTATTGGTCACTGCATTGAGTAAAGGAGTTGGGACATGATGTTGCAGCGGTACAGCAGTTGGTGAGGCCACTTTGGGAATAATGTGAACAATTCTGATCATCCTGAGATAGGAAGGATGTTGTTAAACTTAAAAGGCAGCGGAAAAGATTTACAAGGATGTGGCCAGGAATTGGAGGGTTTCCGCTGTCGGGAGAGGCTGAAGAAATGGGCCTATTTTCCCTGCAGCATCTAAGGCCTCGAGGTGACCTTATGGATGTGCAGAAAATCATGAAGGGCATGGACAGGGTGTATATCCAAGGTCTTTTCCTTGGGAACGGGAGTCCAAAACAAGAGGGCATAGGTTTAAGGTGAGAGGCAAAAGATTCAAAAGGGACCTGAGTGGTAACTTGTCACACAGAGGGTGGTGTGTGTCTGGATCGAGCTGCTAGAGAAAGCGTTGGAGGCGGATTAAAATTACAACATTTAAAACACATTGGGATGGGAACATGGATAGGAAGGGTTTAGAGGGATGTAAGCCAAATGCTGGCAAATGGGATGAGGTCATTTAGGATATCTGGTTAACACAGGCAAGTTGGACTGAAATGTCTGTTTCCACACTGTATGACTCCATGACTATGAGCAGCTGGAAAAGCTGAGACTTTTTTCCCTCTAGTGTAAGAGTCTGAGGAGTGACCTTATAGAGGTTTATAAAATCATGAGGGACATAGATAATGTAAATCATTCAGGAAGCAGGTGAAATTTTGTAGAAATGGCAAAAATATTCCCAAAGATCATTCCAGGGATGAGGAACATCAGTTATTAAGATAGTTTGGACAATTTGGGACTGACTTCTTTGGAGAAGGCTGAGAGGAGATTTGTTGGAGGAATTAAAATCAGGAGGGGCCTGGATACAGTAAATAGGGAGAAAATGTTCCCAAGAGAAAGGATTGAGACCGAGAGACCACAGATTGAAGGCAATTGGGAAAAGTCACAAAAGTGAGATGGGGAACAACATTTTGGCCAGTGAGTGGTTAAGGTGTGGAATGCACTGCCTGAGAGTGTGGTGGAGGCAGCTTCAATTAAAACATTCCGAAGGGAATGAGACTGATATTTGAAAAGCAACAATGTTCAGGGTGACAGGGAGAAGGCAGGAGAATGACACTCAGTGAATTGCTCATTCGGAGAGCCAGTCCAGACAGGATGGGCAGAATGGCCTCCTTGTGCAATGTGACAATTCTGTGATTATGTGATTGAGCAGAGTTAAAGCTGGGGGAGGTGGGAGCTCGGTGTCTCACTGTGCTGCTGCTGCTGCTGAGGTCAGTGAGATCAGAGACTGGGACAGGGAGCCAGAACTCACATCAAACTCTGCCCGTGTCCGTCACACTGAGACTGGCAGGAGGCTACTCATTGAATTCACTCCATGCTGCAGGAATGGGACCACAGGCTGCAAATGGACAGAGCTCCTCCACACGATGAGTAAAACTTACTGACTTATATCTTGCTGTTTAATGGGGTTATAGGACTAAAGAAATACAGGTGTACACCGTATGGGACGCGGTGTTCCTCAATCAAACATTTCCTTCACTGCAACACTTCAACAATTCAGTATTTGTGTTTTATAAATTGTGTTTAGAGATTGAAAGGGTTAATAACAGAGGATTGAGGTTTACTTCCTCAGTCTGAGCTTGGTTCCTTTACAGAAAGTAAGGCCAGCTGTAATGCTGCTGACAGTAATAGTCAGCGACATCCTCATTCTGAACGTTGCTGATTGTCAGGGTGAAACTGGTCCCTGATCCACTGCCGGTGAATCACTCGGAGATTCCTGTGAGTTGAGTTGCTGCAGCATAGATCAGGAGAGAGGGTTTCAAGCAAGGTAGCTGCTAATGGCCCTACAGGTGATGGTTGCAGTCTGGCCCAGTCCCACTGACAGCACCGGGGGAGACTAGGTCATGATGATGTCCTCACTGATACCTGAGGGATCAGAGAGAAACACAGTGAAGTCAGAACTTTCACAGAAAGAGCCTGTCAAATGAGAGATTGTTGGAGACACTGAGCATTCCTCTGGTTTCAGCATTTTCCCTTCAATCACAAGTCAGTGGAATTGGAGTGAAATGGAGAGCAGCTAAAGATTCAAGGTGGAAGGAGAGAGATTTGTACCTGCGACACAGAATGCCAGGGGCCAGATCAGCTGGATGTGTGAAATCATGGTGTGTGCTCCTGTCCCTGTGCCTGGTTCCTGATAAACTCTCCCTTCACTGGCCTCTGCTTTATAAAGCTGCAGCCTGTGAGAGTCTGACTGGGTGTTCCTCAGTATGTAAATGGCATCAGGCAGAGAGAGCCACATCAGCCCCTCACACTTCCTCTTCTCACTCTCTCTCTCTCTCTCTCTCTGTCTCAGAGAATCATTGATGTGGACAGCACTGAATGAGGCCATTTGGCCCATTGTGTCTGTGCTGGTAAACAAAGATCTGATGATCCTCCAGCTCTTGGCCCATTACCCTGGAGGCAACAGCAATACAAGGGAATATCTAAATACTGCTCCAATGTCATGAGAGTTTGTGACTGAACCAGCCTTTCAGGCAGTGAGTTCCAGACTCCCACCACCCTCTGGGTGAAAACATTTCTCCCTAACTCTTCTCTCACTCTCCAACTCGATTGGGCCTGGACTCAGAAGGATAAGAGGGGATCTGATTGAAATGTATAATATTCTAACAGGGCTGGGCAGGGAGGAGGTTTCCCCTGGTTGGGGAGTCTGGAACCGGGGGGACAGTCTCAGGGGGATATGGGGTAGACCATTTCAGACTGAGATGAGGAAACATTTCTTCACTCAGAGGATGGTCGATCTGTGGAATTATCTTCCACTGAAGGCTATGGAGGACAAGGAACTGAATATATTCAAGAGAAAGAGAGAGATATTTGTTTTGCATTTTAACAGCATGAAGGGAATGGGGAGAAAGTAGGAAGGTGACTTCAAGAGAGAGGATCAGCCATGATCATACTGAATGACAGAACAGTCTCAAAGGGCCGAATGGCCTACTCCTGCAGCACTTCCTTTGTGTCCATGTCTATTTTTCCTTCAATCTCTGTCCCTGGTTATTGAGTCCTTGACTCTTGTAAAAAGTGCCTTCTTTCTCACCCTATCACTGCCCTGAATAATCTTATCCCCCTCTATCAGGTCCCCTCTCAGCCTTCACTGCTGCATGGAAAAAAACCCCAACCATTCCAATCTTTCCCCACAGCTGACCCTCCATCCCAGGCAGCATCCTGGTAAATCTCTGCACCCCCTCAAGTACAATCACATCCTTCCAAGAATGTGGTGACCAGGACTTGTCCCTCTGTCTCTGTCTCTCTCTCTCTTTCTCTCTCACTCTGTCTCAAAGCCACTCTCTCCAACTTACACTTCCTCACTCCGTCTCATAATCTCTATTTCTGCATCTTTCTCTCTCACCATCACTCGCTCCATTGCTCGCTTCAATTGAAAACCTCCAAATGTTAATTGCCCCTCTCTATTCCTCTCTCTGTCTCTCCTTCCCTCTCTGCACCCCAATCTACAGTCTCTCTCTCTCCATCTCTGTCATTCTGTCTCTTACCATACTCATGTCTCTCTATCACACTCAACCCTACCCACTCTCTCTTGATTCCCTTCACTCTTGGTATCACACCCATCCTATCTCTTTTTCTCTATCCATCCCGATCAGTCACATCTTGTTTCTCTCTCTCTCTATCCCTCAATCACACCACGTCTACCTCCCTCTACCTCTCTCTTGGCCCCTTCACATATCACACACTGTCTCAGATGCCCCTCCTTCTATCGCTCGATCACACACACAATTTGCATCTACCTCTCTCTTTGTCTTGTTTCTCTGTCTTTCTCACAGTGTCCAAGGTGGTGAAAGTTGAATTCAGGATAAATCTCCCTCTGCTCTGCCCCACTAATGGATGTTAACCCTTGACCCAAAATCATGTCTTTTCCTGGAGTAACTCCCCATTTCTCACATTGACCAGGGTTTGACCTCATTCAGGACGATGGACAGATTCTTGTCAAATGAAGGGGAGTTCTGTTCTGTTGCCCTATTCTCACTGGGGACTGGTTTGGACACAAACCTCATTCCACGAAGGCCCAGCAGAGAGAGGAGATCCTCAGGCCATCAGTGTGAGCTGGAGGGACAGGACAATTTCTGACCCAGTGACCCAGCCTGTCCATCCACAACATGTTCCAATCCTTTTCCCTTTCCTTCCCCTTCCATGATCAGTCTCTGAATCAGGCTGTTTGACTGGGATGAGGGCTGGAGCATCACACTGTTACAACAGAAAGGAACTGAACACATACCCACCATGTGTTCATGACGTACTGGATTCTCCAACAGAGTCCACTAAACATGGAATTTAGTTCACAAGGCTGATCGATAGAGAGACATGGGCCTCCTTCCCACTGAAGTTCCCAGAAGAGATCAGTAAACATGAGCTCCTTCCTGCTGGAATCTCCAACAGAGACCAGTAAACATTGGCCTACTTCTGATTTGATCCTCCAAGAGAGATCAGTAAACATGGGCCTCCTATTCATTGGACTTTCCGATTCAGACAAGTAGATGACTTGAGTTTTTGAAGAAGTAATCACAAACCTTGATAAAGGTAGAGCAGTACACTCTGTCTACTTGGACTTTAGCAAGGCCTTAGACAAGGTTCCTCATGGTAGATTGCTCAGTAAGATTATATCACATAGGATCCAAGGAGAGTGAGCCAATTAGATATAAAATTGGCCTGATGATAGGAGGCAGAGGCTGGTGAGAGAGGGTTGTTCTTCAGACTGGAGGCCAGTGACCAGCCGTCTGCCACAAGAATCGATCCTGGATCCACTGTTGTTCGTCATTTATATGAACAATTTGGAGAGAAAATAGCAGGAATGGTCAGGAAGTTTGTGGCTGACATTAAAATTGTTGGCATCGTGGACAGGGAAGAAGGTTATCGAAGAGTGCAATGTCATCTTCATCAACTGGGCCAGTGGGTCAACAAATCCAGATGGAAATTCTGATGAATGGAAGGAGTTACATTTTGGTAAGGCAAACCAGGGCAGGAATTACACAATTAATGGTAGAGCCATGGGGAGTGTTGTTGAACAGAGAGACCGAGGGGTACAGGTACATAGTTCCTGGAAAATGGTGTCACAGGTAGACAGGGTGGTGAAGAAGGTATTTGGCACGTGCACCTTCACTGGTCAAAGCAGAGAGTACAGGAGCTGGGACATCATGTTACAGCTGTACAAGGCATCGGTAAGGCCACATTTGGTCACTGTGTACATTTATGCTCACCCTGCTATAGGAAGGAAGTCATTACGCTGGTTTGAATAAAAGAAAGATTAACAGGGATGTTACCAAGATTGGAGGGTTTGAATTATAAGGCGAGGATGGATATGCCAAGATGTTTTTTCCAGGGAATGCAGGAGATTGAGGGGTGACCTTATATAGGTTTATAGAATCATGAGGGTCATAGATAAGGTAAATAGCCAAAGTCTTTTCCCCAGGGTAGGAGAATCCAGTACTAGAAGGAATAGGTTTAAGTTGAGGGGGGAAAGGATTAAAAGGAAACTGAGAGACAACCTTTTCACACAGAGGTTGGTGTGTATGTGTAATGAGCTGCCAGAGGAAGTGGTAGAGGGGAGTACAGTTACTACATTTCAAGGAGATTTTTACAGCAACATGGATAGGAAGGATTCAGAGAGATTTGGGCCAAACACAGGCAAATGGGATTTGTTCAGTTTTGGAAACTTGGTAAGCATGGATGAGTTGGGCTGAAGGGCCTGATGCCATGCTGTAAACCTCTATGACTCTATGATGATGTATACATGAGCCACCTTCCCATAGAACCAGTAAACATGGACCTCCGTCCCACTGGAACCTCCAACAGACACCAATAAACATGGACCTCCTTCTCACTGGATGCTTCAGGAGAGACCAGTAAACATGGGCCTCCTTCCCACTGGACTGTCCAGTACTTGAGCTGCAAACCCCAAATCCACTCCATCATGAAGGTCCCTTATTTCAGTCTCAACAACACTGTCTGTCTCTGCACGACTTCAGTCCCCTGACCACAGAAACACTAATTCCTGCTTGTCCTAACTATTGATTCCAATGTCCTCTCCCGGCTTCCTGAAGTCACATTCCATAAACCCCAACTTGTCTGATATGGAGTGGTCCCTTCCTTGTCTGACATCTGAAGTCGTTCAAGAATGAGCTCACTGCCAACCAATTGCCTCCATGGCCTCCCTCCTCCCTCAATCTGTGTCCTGCTGCAGACTCACTTTCCCTCCCTCCCCTTTCCATCTTCTGTCTCTAGTCTCCTGCCCATTGCTGCTTCCTCCATCCCACCATTGACAGCAGAGCCTTCAGGCCCCTACAGCATGCTCTCTGACCTCCTGCCCTTCATCCCTCCTCCTCCTCTCAATTGTTGTGTTACTGAATATATTGTTCAGTCCCATTGCTTTTGGTTTACTGTTCCCTTGTCATTGATTTGCTGACTTACTCTAGTGAATCTAGTCTGGGCCTGTTTCCTGAGTTGTCAAGAGTGTTTGAGAAAGCATTCTTCTGTAAACTGGATTGTCTGTTTCTCCCAGTCTTTGTGTAAAGGTGAGACTAAGTGTGTGTAAGTTCTTATACAGCACAGACAGAGGTCATTGGGCCTATTGTGACTGTTAGACAAATTAGTCCAATGAGTCCCATTTCCCCAGCCCTTCCTGTATAACCCTGCAATTGTTTCCTTTACAGCTATTTCTCCAAAGGCCCTTTTGAAAGTTGCTGTTGAATCCACTCCCACTCACCTTGCAGACAGACATCATAAACTCGCTGGATAAAAATGTTCCTATCTTCTCTCTTGTTCTTCAGACCCTTTCTGAAATCTGTGCCCTCTGGTTACTGACCCTCCAGCCTGGAGAAACAATTTGTCCTGTATTTACTGCATCCAAACTCTCTAATTGTGAACCCCTCATTGAGTGAGATCTATTTCCAGCACAGGGGGAGAACATTCAGCCTGTCAGGTAAATGCTGTCATTTCATGGAGCAATCCAGTCAGTCCCACCCCCTCCCCTACTCGACCCCCAGAGCCTTGCAGGTTTATTTCCATCAAGAGCCCATCCAATCTGCCATTGCAATCACTGAGTGTCTTCACCTGAATGGCACTAATTTCCAATTTATTACCAATTGCTGTTCAAAACAAAGTTCTTTCTGACATCCCGAATCTCTTGCCCAACAAAATGTAAGGTAACTTAAATGTGAAGATGGTATTTTGTCTCCACACGGACTGTGCGGTGGTGACCCTTACTGATACTGTCATGGACAGATACACCAGCAGCAGGCAGGTTGGTGAGGGTGATAGTGAGTATGTTGTTTCCTCTTGTTGGTTCCCTCACCACCTGCCCCAGGTCCAGTCGAGCAGCTGAATCAGGTGGAACCTGACCAGCTTGCTCAGTAGTGATGCTTCTGAGCAGCTTTTGATGGTGGACTTTGAAGTCCCTTACTCACGGTATATCCTGCATCATTCCCACCCTCAGTGCTCCCTCCAAGTGTTGTCAAACATGGAGGAGGACTGACTGCTCCGTTGAGGTTGGAGCGGAGGGCGGTGCTATGTGGTAATCAGCAGGAGGTTTCCTTCCCCATGTTTGACCTGCTGTCATGAGGCTTCATGGGTTCCATAGTTAATGGTGAGGACTCCCAGGGCAACTCCCTTCTGACTGTACACACCACTGTGTTGCTTTCCCTGCTTGGTCTATCCTGCCAGTTAAAAACTGAATGAGGGAACAATTCTGTGCAGGTTTCACAGCTTGGAGACAGAGCTGCTGCTGGATTCTGTTTCTAATCTCGAAGTGCAGGCGTGTGTGTTTGTGAGAGAGTGACTGACACTTTTTCCATCACTGTGCTGTTTCTGAAAAGAAAAATCCCAGAACCAGCCTCCTGTGCTGTCAGGTTCCAGGGAGAGCAGACAGTTCACAGTTTTCTCCCATCTCAGTAACAAACACCCAGCTGCTCCGAGCTCCTTCTTTCACTTCCTCTTTTGGTGAATTTTCAACCTTGTGCTCTGACAGTCTTTGCAACTATTTTTTACACTGGGGCTTTCTGCTGTGGTCAGAATCTCTAATAATAAGTGTCTAATCAGTGACAATCACAGCAGCTAAGAGCAGTCAGGACTGAAAAGCCCGGACTCACTGTGTAACATATTGGGAAGATCAAAGCCATCCTCTTCATCTCCTGCTCCAAACTCCATCCCTCTCCCTGGGGGTCTGCTGCACAACCAGACCCTTTACAAACGTGGCCACATCTCTGAGAATGATCTGACCCCTATATCCTCCATATTATACAGACCAGCCACTGAAAATCTCAATCATGTCTGTGGGACTCCAAACATGACCATTCCAATGTTGTGCTAGCACACATCACAGCAATCGCCCTCCATAACCTTCAGTTCATCCCAAATTCTGATGCCTGTATTCAAACTTGCATCAAGTCCTGTTCCCCCAACCCCCTGCACCCTGTATCTACATTGGCTCCTCTCCAGCAACTCCTTGATTGTCGAGTTCTCATCCTTGTTCGCAAAACCCTCTCTGCCCTCCACCCTCCCTATCTCTGCCTCAGTCAGTGTGATCAGCAATCTTGGATGTACAGCTCTCTGTTTCTTCATCCAAGTCATTCAGAAATATCATAAAAAGCTGAGCTCCCAGCACAGATCCCTGGGGATACCACTATTCACATCTTCCTCACTGGAGGATGCACTCACTATTCTTCCTCTCTGCCTCCTACCTCCAAACTAATTCCTGACCAAAGACAAATACTTTTCTCTGATTGGCTTGATGGTAGGAAGCAGTGGGTAACAGTGGAAGGATGCTTGTCAGACTAGAGGCCTGTGTCTAGTGGAGTGCCTCAGGGCTCAGTCCTGGGCCCATTACTCATTGCTATCTACATCAATAATTTGGATGAGAATCTGCAAGGCATGATTGGGAAGTTTGCAGATGACATTACAGTAGACATTGAGGGAGGTTATCAGAAATTGCAGCAGGACCTTGATCAGCTGTAGAAATGAGCAGAGAAATGACAAAATGAGTTCAGAGAGATAATTGTGATAATTGCACTTTCGGAAGTTTAATCGAGGTGGGAGTACCATGGTGAATGGTAAGGCCTTAAGGACTGTAGTGAAACAGAGAGATCTTGGAGTTCAGGTACACGGTTCTCTGGAAGTTGAGTCACAGTTCGACAGGGCAGTGAGGAAGGCTTTTGACACTCTGGCCTTCATCAGTCAGGGCATTGAGTATAGAAGTTGAGAAGTTATGTTACCATTGTACAGAACGTTGGTGACGTCGCACTTGGAGTATTTGGTCACCTTGTTATAGGAAGGACATTATTAAACTGGAACAAGTTCAGAGGAAATGTACAAGCATGTTGCTAGGACTCAACAATCTGAGTTTTTGTGAGAGGTTGGACAAGCTAGGACTTTTTTCAGAGAGTGTAGGAGACTGAGGGTTTTTTTTTAGAAGTGTATAAGACCTTGAGAGACATGGATAGGGTGAATGCACTCAGTCTTTTTCCCAGGGTTGGGGAATTGAGGATGAGAGGGGTTTTAGGTTAGAGGAGAAAGAATAAAAGGGAACCTGAGGGACAACTTGTTTACACAGAGGGTGGCACGCATATGGAATGATCTGCCAGTGGAAGTGATTGAGGCGGGTATATTAACAACTTTAAAAAGGCATTTGGACAAATGCATGGATAGGAAAGGCTCCGAAGGATATGGGCCAAGTGCAGGGAAATGGGGTTAGCATGGATGGACATTTTGGTCAGCATGGACCAGTGTGGACCAAAAAGCCTGTCTCTGTGCTGTAGGACTCGATGACTCTTTGACTCTATAATTCCATATGTTTCCATGTTTACGGACAGTCTCTCAAACGCAGAACAAAGTAACGAACAGCAGGACTAGGCCATTCAGCCCTTCGAGTGGGGTCTGCCATTAAATATGACCATGGCTGATCATTCAACTTAGTCCCCTGTTCCCACTTTTTTCCCATAACCTTAATCCCTTTCGTCCTAAGTCCCTTTAGACCTATCTCCTTCTTGAAAACTTTTAATGTTTTGGTCTCAACTGCTTTCTGTGATAGAATATTCCATCAGCTTCCCACTCTCTGGCTAAAGAAATGTCTCCTCAGCTCAGTCTGAAATAACCTTTCCCTTTTCTTTAAACTGTAATTCCTGATTCTGGATTCTCCAATGATCAGGAACATACTTCCTGTGTTTTTCCGGTCTTGTCCTGTTAGGATTTTAAAGGTTCCAACGTGATTCCTCTCAATCTTCTAACCTCCAGTGAATATAATCCTAACTGATCCAGTTTCTCAACAGATCTAAGTGCTGTCATCCCAGGAATCAGTCTGGTAAACTTTCGCTGTCCTCCCTCCACAACCAGAACATCCTTTCTCAGATAAGGAGACCAAAACTGTACACAATACAATCATAAAATCACACAGTACAGAACAGGTCCTTCAGCCCATTAACTGTGTACCAGCCAAACTACACTAAACCTGCACCAATCCCACTTTCCATTATGAGCCCATAGCTAGAATGTTATGACATTTCAACTGCTCACCCAAGTACTTTTTAAAGTTTTTGAGGTTTCCCACGTCAACTGCTCTCCCAGGCTGTGCGTTCCAGACACCCACCACCCTCTGGATAAAAAAACATTTTCCTCAAAACATCTTGAAACTTCCTATCTTTCACAATGAATGTAAACCAACTTTTTATTGACCCTCCCATGAAGAAGAACAGCTGCTTTCTCTCCTCCCTGTCCATTCCTCTCATAACCTTATACACCTCGATCAGGTCCCCCTCCACCTTCTCTGCTCTGAAGAAAACAACCGAGCTGATCCAATTTCTCTTCATCACTAAGAGGCTCCGTCCCACACAACATCCTGGTGATTCCCCTCTGCACCCCATCCAGTGCAATCACATCCTTCCTACAGTGTGGTGACCTGAACTGCACACAGTACTCCAGCTGTGGGCTAACCAATGTTCTGCTTAACTGCACCATATCCTCCTGCTTTTATAACCAATACCTGACATGGCCAAGGCAAGTGTCCTCTGTTAACCTGTCTTGCCCCATTCGGGGATCAGTGGACAAGTACCCCAAGATCATTCTGTTCCTTTGAGCTTTCTCAGGTCCAAGAACAAGGGACAAAGAAAATTACAAACAGGAACAGGCCCTTCGGCCCTCCAAGCCTGCACTGATCCATAGCTTCAATTTCAACCTATCATCAATTTTCCAAGGATCTGTATCCCTCTGCTCCCTGCCCATTCATGCATCTATCTCGATACATCTTTAATGATGCTATCATGCCCGCCTCTACCACTTCCGCTGGCAACGTGTTCCAGGTACCAACCACTCTCTGCGTAAAGAACGTTCCACGCATATCTCCCCTAAACCTTTCTCCTCTCACCTTGAACCCATGGTCCCTAGCAATTGAACCCCTCACTCTGGGAAAAATCTTCTTGCTATCCATCATGTTTATAGCTCTCGTGATTTTGTAGACCTCTAGCAGGTCCTCCCTCAATCTTCAACTTTCTATTGAAAATGATGCTAATCTACTCAACCTCTCTTCATAGCTCATGCCCTCCATATGAGACAATCCTGGTTAAGCTCCTCTGCACCATCTCCAAAGCATCCTCATCCTTTTGGTAATGTGGCGACCAGAACTGTATGCAGTATTCCAAATGTGGCCAAGCCAAATTCTGATACAATTCTAACATGACCTGCCTACTCTTGTACCCCAACCGATGAAGGAAAGCATGCCATCTGCCCACTTGACCACTCTATCAACCTGCATTACCACCTTCAGGGTACAATGGACCCGAACATCCAGATCTCTCTGTGCATCAATTTTCCCCAGGGCTTTCCATTCAGCATCTAGTTTACTCCAGAATTGGATCTTCCAAAATTCATCAGATCACATTTGGCCGGAGTGAACTCCATCTGTCTGTTTCTCTGCCCAACTCTCCAATCTATCTATATTCTGCTGCATTCTCTGACAGTCCCCTTCACTATCTGCTACTCCACCAATCTTAGTGTCATCTGCAAACTTGTTAATCAGACCACCTATTCCTTCTTCCAGATCATTTATATATATCATATAAACAAGAGTGTTCTCAGCATGTATTCCTGTTCTCCATTTTGAGAAATTCCCTTCCACTACTACTCTCTGTCTCCTGTTGCCCAGCCTGTTCTATATCCATCTAACTAGTACATACTGGACCCCATGCGACTTTAATTTCTCTATCAGGCTACATGGGGAATGTTATCAAACACCTTACTGAAGTCCATGTGTATGACATCTACAGCTCTTCCCTAATCTATCAACTTTGTCACTTCTTCAAAAAATTCTATGAAGTAGGTAAGACATGAAATTCCCTGCACAAAATCATGTTGCCTATCACTGATACATCCATTTTCTTCCAAATCAGTATCTGCTTCAGCAGCTTCCCTTCCACTGACGTCAGGCTCACCGCTTGATAATTACCTGGATTATCTTTGCTACTCTTTTTATACAAGGGGACAACATTAGCTATTCTCCAGTCCTCTGGGACCTCACCCATGTTCAAGATTGCTACATAGATATCTCTTAAGGCCCCAGCTATCTCCTCTCTTGCTTTCCACAGTACCCGGGGATAGATTCCATCCTGACCTGGGGACCTGTCCACCTTAATGCCTTTTAGAATACTCAACACTTTCTCCCGCCTTAAACCAACTTGACCAAGAGTAATCAAACATCTATCCCCAACTTCAATGTCCAGCTTTTCCATCTCCTTGGTGAGTACCAAAACAAACCACTCTTTTAGAATCTCTCCCATTTTCCCTAACTCCATGCTTAAATTTCCTCTGTCCTTGAGTGGGCCAGCCCTTTCTCTAGTCACCCTCTTGCTCCTTATATATGAATAAAAGGCTTTGGGATTTCCTTAACCCATTTTGATAATGATGTTTTGTGACCCCTTTTAGCCCTTTTAATTCCTAATTTCAGATCGGTCCTAGTTTCCCAATATTCTTCCAAAGCTTTGCCTGTTGTCAGCCACCTAGACTTTATGGATGCATCCTTTTTCCTCTTAGCTAGTCTCACAATTTCACCTGTCATCCAGGGTTCCCTAATCTTGTCATTTCATCCCTCATTGTCACAGGGTCATGTCTGTCCTGCATTCTAATCAACCTCTCTTACAAAGCCTCCCACATATCAAATGTGGATTTACCCTCAAACAGCTGCTCCCAATCCACATTACCCAGCTTCTGCCGAATTTTGCTATAGTTGGCCTTCCCCCAGTTTAGCCCTCTTCCTTTCGGACCACTCTTGTCTTTGTCCATTAGCATTCTAAAAACTTACGGAATTGTGATCACTGTTCCCAAAGTAATCCCCGACTGAGATTTCAACCACCTGGCTGGGCTCATTCCCCAACACCAGGTCCAGTATGGCCCCTTCCTGAGTTGAACTATTTACATACTATGTAAAATCCTCCTGGGTGCTCCTTACAAATTTTGCTCTGTCTAAACCTATAACTTTAAATGAATCCCCGTCAATGTTGAGAAAATTAAAATCTCCCATCGCCACCACCCTGTTGCTCCTACATCTTCTGTAATCTGTTTACATATTTGACCACTATCTCGTGCTGGCTGTTGGGAGGACTATAGTACAGCCCCAGCATTGTTACTGTACCCTTCCTGTTTCTGAGGTCTGCCCAAATTCCCCCTCTGCTCAAGTCCTCCATCGTGCCTTCCTTCAGCACAGCTGTGATGTCCTCTCTGACCAGTAATGCTACTCCTCTACCCCTTTTACCTCCGTCTTGAACCCATCAGATACATCTGTATCCTGGGATATTTAGTTGCCAATCTTGCCTTTCCCTCGACCAAGTCTCAGTAATAGCAATAACATCATACCACCAGGTACAAATCCAAGCCCTAAATTCCTCTGCCTTACCTACTACACTTTTTGCATTAAAACAAATGCATCTCAGACCACCTGTCCCTTTGTGTTCATCATCTACCTATTCTTACCCTTAATCACGCCCATTTCATTACTTAGTTCCTTACAGGTTTTAGTTACTACCTCCTTACTGTCCACTAACCTCCTCATTTGGTTCCCATCACTCAGCTACATTATTTTGAACCGTCCCCAAGAACGTGAGCAAAAGTAGCCTGGAGGACATTGGTTCCAGTCCTGCCCAGGTGCAGGCATTCTTGATTTGTAATAGTCCCACCTCCCCCAGAACCAATCCCAATGTCGCAAAAATCTGAACCCCCCCCCCCCCCCCCACCACTGCGCCATCTCTCAAGCCACTCATTCATCCTGCCTATTCTTCCATGTCTATTCTGACTAATACGCGGCACTGGTTGCAATCCTGAGATTACTACCTCTGAGGTCCTTATTTTTAATGTGGTTCCTAACTCCCTAAATTCTGCATGTTGGACCTCATCCCGTTTATTATGTATATCATTGCGGCCTACATGCACCATCACAGCTATCTGTTCACCCTCCCTCTTCAGAGCTATTCAGGAGTCTCGTTTTTGACCACAGAACCACCTATCTATTCCCCTTACAAAGTCCAAATAAACCACATCCGCTGGCTCCCCCTTGTTAAATCCATTCACTACATCCTCAAACAAGTCCAGTCGATTTGTTAAGCATGATTTTTCTTTTGACAATCCATGCTGACTCTGCCCAATTCTGTCACTGTTTTCTCAGTGCGAAGCTATAAAATATTTTATAATGAATTTGAGCTTTTTCTCCACTGCTGATGTCCGACTAATTGGTCTAACATTCCCTAAAGTTAATGCTCAATGTTTCCCTTCATGGGAAAGTAAGGGCAATGCAGAAAACCACTGAGTGACCACTAGGACACGATCCAGGATACAGGAGGATCAGAAAGCTGAATTGTAGCTATTTCAATGTAAGGAGCTTGACCAGTAATGTGGTTGAACTGAGAACATTGAACGGCACTTGGGAATACAGAGTCAGCGAGACATAGAGATGTACAACGTGGAAACAAACCCTTTGGTCCAACCTGTCCATGCCGACCAGATGTCCCAACCCAATCTAGTCCCACCTGCCAGCACCCGGCCCACATCCCCCCAAACCATTTTTATTCATGTGTGCATCCAAATGCCTTTTAAATGTTGCAATTGTACCAGCCTCCACCACTTCCTCTGGCAGCTCATTCCATACACATACCACTCTCTGTGTGAAAAAGTTGCCCCTTGCGTCTCTTTTATATCATTCCCCTCTCACCCTAAACCTATGCCCTCTAGTTCTGGACTCCCCAACCCCAGGGAAAAGACTTTGACTATTTATCCTATCCATGCTCCTCATAATTTTGTAAACTTCTATAAGGTCACCCTCAACCTCTGCCGCTTCGGGGAAAACAGCCCCAGCCTGTTCAGCCTCTCACTTTAGCTCAAATCCTCCAACCCTGGCAACATCCTAATAAATCTTTTTTGAACACTTTCAAGTTTCACAACATCTTTTCGATAGGAAGGAGACCAGAATATTTCAACAGTGGCCTCACCAATGTCGTATACAGCCACAACATGACCTCCTAACTCCTCTATTCGATACTCTGACCAATAAAGGAAAGCATAGCAAACACCTTCTTCACTATCCTATCTACCTGTGACTCCACTTTCAAGGAGCTATGAACCTGCACTCTAAGGTCTCTTTGTTCAGCAACACTCTCTAGGACCTTATCATTAAGTGTATAAGTCCTGCTAAGGTTTGCTTTCCCAAAATGTATCACCTCGCATTTATCTGAATTAAACTCCATCTGCCACTTCTCAGCCCATTGGCCCATCTGATCAAGATCCCGTTGTAATCTGAGGTAACCTTCTTTGCTTAAAAGAAATCCCTGAAGAAGGGCTTATGCCCGAAACGTCGATTCTCCTGCTCCTTTGATGCTGCCTGACCTGCTGCGCTTTTCCAGCAACACATTTTCAGCTCTGATCTCCAGCAACTTCAGTCCTCACTTTCTCCGAACCTTCTTTGCTGTCCACTCCACCTCCAATTTTGGTGTCATCTGCAAACTTACTAACCATATCTCTTATGCTATTTCATATGCTGTTGCATTGTCTTTTTGGAATATCATATTGTTGCAATTGCTGAGACAAGATTGAACAAAGATAGGACTGGCCACTCAACATTCCAGGGTAGACAAGTCTGAGGTGGGATAGACAGGACGCAAGAGAGGTGGGTGTGTTGCATTATTGATAAAAGAAACCATGACTGCAGTATTGCTACTGAAGGAGCATTTCTTGGAAGGGTCTTCAAATGACGCCGTCTGGGTAGAGCTAGACAAAAGGACAATCACTTTGCTGGGCTTATACTACAGCCTCCCCAATAGTCAGATGGAGAGAGAGGAGCAGATATGTCGGCAAATCACTGAGAGGCGTGAGAGGAATAGGGCTATATTAGCAAGGAATTTCAACTTCTCTAACATAAACTTTATGTTTGACTTCATGTGAATGGAATTTTTAAAGTCCATCCAGGAGAGCTTTTGGTGCCAGTACGTAGATAGTCCCACTAGACATGGGCAGTGCTGGGCTCAATCCGAGTAATGTCAAATTGTTGAAGAGTCAATGGGTGAGCATTTTGGAGATAGTGAACATAACTCCGTACGTTTCCTAACTATTATGGAAAGGAATAAGGGTAGTGCAGAAGTTAAATGTCTAAAGTGAGGCAAGACCAATTTCAATTTCATTAGACAGGATCTGGCAAATATAGACTGGGATCAGTTACTTGGAGGTCAGTCTACATTTGGAAAATGGGGATCTTTTTAATGTAGTTCAGGGCCAGCTCAGAAAGAAAGGCAAGGACAGCAGCTCCTGGGATCCTGGATGTCAAAGGACATGGATAGTTTGTGAAAGAAAAAGGAATAAGCACATACCAAGTACAGAGCTTTAAAAAGAGGGGAGGCCCTTCGGGAGAAGCGAAAGTGTGGGGGGGTACTTAAAAAATAGGAGGACAAAGAGGGGCCATAAAATATCTTTGGCAGCCTGATCCCCTCACCCCAGAATACTTAGGAAAGTGGTATTAGAAAGAATAGATGCACTCGTCATCATCTTTCAGAAATCTAGACTCAGGAGCAGTTCCTATGGACTGGAAAGTGGCTAAAATAACCCCACTATTTTAAGAAGGAAGACAGATAGAACACAGTGTTTTTTGTCGACCAGTTAGCTTGGCATCAGTAGTGGGAGAAATACGGGAGTCTATTATAAAAGATACGCAGCAAATGTTGTTGTAACCTGTGCCTTATGAACCGGCATTCTTGACAAACCGGCAAAAGTTATATCCCTCAAATGCTGCAAAGTTTAATATATCATTCTGTCCAATTATTATACATTTATAATTTATTAACTTCAGTGTAAATATACTTGTTTTCCAATTGAATGGCCACATGAAATACCAACAGTTGATTCAATTTCGAGTCAATTTCTCCTCAAACACGGCAAGCTGGGTAATCAGTTGAGAGTGTGAGTGAGAAGGATATGGGGACAAAGTGGGCTATTCTAGATACAAAGCATTGCTGACCACAATCATCTAGTGGCCTGCAGGGTGTAGCTTGTCAGGAGCTGAACAAGAAAGAAAGAGTCATTAGGCTGAACAAGAAAGTTTGCAATTAAAGATGCCCAAGTACATCAGTCACATACTGAGAGCAAAAGGATTTGCCTGGATTCTGGAAAGGTAAGAGCGGTGGCAGTGATGTGGTGACTGACAGATGTGAAAACAGTGTAAGGGTTTGTTGGATTCATCAAATACGAAGTGTCAATTTCTAATTAGAGTGACAATCATGATGCTAGCCAACTATTCCCATCCCAACTGCTGGTATTATTGGACAACACAGATCTCAGACTGAAACACAAACAAACTGCTGAAGAAATGCAGTTGGTCTGCAGCATCTGCAGAGCATAAGTACGCAATGCTGATGATTTAGATTGAATAATAAGACCTCAGTGCACAAAAGAAATGACGATAAAATAAAACATACTGACAGAAAACACAATTGCAAAAGATTTCAAAACAAGGCAAAATAAAATCCTTTCTATTCAAACATTATAGCTTTATTGTATTGAAATAACAGTGAGAAGGCGTTCATTTCTCTAACGTGTCTTTAGGTTTAACTTAACTGTAGTTTTCATTTCATTGTCTTGAAAGTTTAATTGCCTTTTCCTTGATGGATACTTCGCTGGCCACAGGTGAAGTGCCAGACTGGAGGATTGTCAATGTGGTTCCTTTGTTCAAGAAGGGCAGCAGGGATAGGCGAGGCAATTCCAGACCAGTTAGTCTGATGTCAGTGTGAGGGAAATTATTAGAAAAAATCCTGAAGTACAGGATTAAGCAATACTTGAAGAGGTCGGGATGCCAGTATTGATTTGTTTGACAAAGGCCCCACATGGAAGGCTGATCCAGATGGTCAGAGCCCATGGGATCCAAGGCAAGTTGACAAGTTGGTGAAGGGTTGTCTTCGTAATTGGAAGCCTGTGACCAGTGGTGTATGACAGGAATTGGGGCTGCGACATTTTCTGTTTGTAATGTACCTTAATGAATTGACTGTGATTGTATAATTAGAAAGTTTTCAGATGCCACGTAAATTGGTGGTGTTGTTGATATTGATTTTATTTTATTGTTACATGGACTCAAGTACAAAAGTATTGGAGTACAGTGAA
Organism: Hemiscyllium ocellatum; assembly: GCF_020745735.1. Taxonomy (NCBI): domain Eukaryota; kingdom Metazoa; phylum Chordata; class Chondrichthyes; order Orectolobiformes; family Hemiscylliidae; genus Hemiscyllium; species Hemiscyllium ocellatum. The sequence goes on from NC_083409.1 coordinate 9,375,220, forward strand.
AAGTATGTGATGTCACCTTGGAAGGAGCCATCTTAGGTACAAGGACCGAGATACAGAATCTTAAGAACAAGGTATAAAGAAAGAATAAATTTAAAAGTTACACGTTACAGACTTTTTTACCTTTTTAGTTTTAAGAATAAAATAAAGAAATAAATCTGGAAGTTCAATCATTCCAGTCTTTCTTAAGTGCTTAGCTACCGTGGGATCATACTTTGAATCATTCACTTCGAGACCGGAAGGCAAGCTGAGGCTGTGCTGGGCTGAAAGACCACTATATACAGCAAAAGACCACACTGTGGGCCGAGAGACAACCACGTTGGTCCATTGAGAGATCGCCATGCTAGGCCGAGAGTTCGTCACGCTGGAGTGACAGTCGAGCATTCTGAGCCGAGAGGCCTCCACATTAAACTGAGAGCCCAACACGTCAGACCGAGAGTTTGCCTCACCGAGCTGGGAGGTCTCTGTGCCAAATTAGGACTCTGCCACACCAAGTCAAGAGGCCGCAACACTGGGGCTGCACTGGTCAGAGGCCTGGCGAGTGAGGCTGGAAGTCCGTGGCTGGGAGAGAAAAGAAGAGAGAACCGCAAAAGAAAAGCACAAAAGAAAATAAAAACCAGTGGAAGAAAAAGCAGAAAAGGAAACAGACGGAGCAGATGAACTTGGTCTGAAGAGTCCTACTCTGCTGCCATCTTGGATTACTGGGTCTCAGGCTACAGTCTGATATTGATCAGCTGGTAACTGGGCAGAACAATGGCAGATGGAATTTAATCCTGACAAGTGTAAGGTGATCCAGTTTGGGAGGTCTAATAAGGGAGGGATATACACAATGAAAGGCATGTGCCTTGAGTGTCCTTATGCATGAATCACAGAGGGTTGGTCTACAGGTACAACAAGCAATTAGAAAGGCAAATGGAATTTTGTCCTTCATTGCTAAAGGGATTGAGTTTAAAAAGCAGAGAGGTTATACTGCAGCTGTACAGGATGCTGGTGAGGCCACACCTGGAGTACTTTGTGCAGTTTTGGTCTCCTTACTTGAGAAAGGATGTACTGGCACTAGAAGGGGTGCAGAGAAGGTTGACTCCAGAGTTGAGGGTATTAGCTTATGAGGAGAGACTGGGTAGACTGGCATATATTCATTGGAACTTAGAAGAATGAGGGGGGATCTTATAGAAACATATAACATTATGAAGAGAATAGATAAGACTGAAGTAGAGAGAATATTTCCACTGGCAGGTGAAACTTGGACAAGAGGGCATCGCCTCAAAATTAAGGGGAGCAGATTTAGGATTGAATTGAGAAGGAACTTCTTCACCCAGAGGGTCAAAATCTATGAAATTTCTTGTCCAATGAAGTAGTTGATGTTTCTTCAGTAAATATTTTTAGAGCTCAGATTTTTTTTTGAAAAATAAAGGAATTAAGAGATAAGATGAGAGTGCAGGTATGTGGATTTGAGTCCAGGAAAAGATCCGCCATGATCTTATTGCACAGTGGAGCAGGCTCGAAGAGCCAGATGGCCAACTCCTGCTCCTGGCTCTTATGTTCTCATGTTCTTGGGAGTAGTGAGGAACAAAGGGACCTTGGTGTACAAGTCCACCGATCCCAGATGGAATCAGCACAGCTAGACAGGGTGGTGAAGAAGGCAAATGGGATGCTTGCCATCATTAGCCGGTGTGCAGAATATCGGAGTAAGGAAGTCTCATTGTTAATTTACAGAGCATTGGTTAGGCCATATCTGGAACACTGTGTACATATCACTGTTGGACAAACATGATTGGACTGGAGAGGGTGGAGAGTAGATTCACCAGGATGTTGCTTGGGATGGAAAGTGTTAGTTATGAGGAGAGAGACTTGATCAACTGAGTTTGTTTCCTGTGGAGCAGAGGAAGCATGGCGGGGGTGGGTGGGGGTGGGGGCGTGGTGGAAGGGGTTGGTGAATCTGATTCTGAGAGACATAAACAAAGTCAATTGTGATCATCTTTTCCCCATGGCAGACATGTCTATGACCGGAGGAAATAAGCTTAATGTGATGAAAAGGTGGTTGAGAGGGAATTGAGGATTTTTTTTACCCCAGAGGGTGGTAGAAATATGGAATGTGCTGCTTGAGAAGGTGATGGAGGCAGCTCCTCTCACAACATTTAAGACACATCCAGATGAGCACATAAAATGCCAGGGCATGGAATGCTATGGACCAAGTGCAGGTAAATGGGATTAGTGCAGTTTGGTGTTTACTGATCAGCACTAACATGGTGGGCAGAAAGGCCTGTTTGTTTGCTTTATGACTCTATGACTATGAAGAGAAGGAGGTGGAGACATTTTTCATGCCTTTTGAGAAGATATTTAAACAAGTGAGGCGAGGAAAAACAATGGAGTTTGCCCATGCAAAATGAACTTGGGAAGCACAAGAAGTTTCTATACCCCTGCCAGAGGAACATTCTCAGGATCACAAGGAAGTGAAAAGGTGAAAAGCACATATGCATCGATCCCAGAAACAAACAGACAGATGTTTCAGAACTTACAGAAACAGCCTCCACAAACTTCTACTGAGTTTGAGAGAATTCAGCAAAATAATGTTGACAGGTGGATAAGAGCATTAACAGCTGAGAATACTTACAATGCTGTCGGAGAAATTATTCTCTGAGAAGGATTTAAAACTTTCTTCCCTACTAGAATCAGAATTCATGTAAAAGCCTGAAGGGGAAGAACAGCATGACAAGCAGCTAGAATGGTTAATGATTATAGTCTTCATTAAAGCCAAAACCTTGCAGATGCTGGAATCCAAAGTCGACAAACAGGAGGCTGGAAGAGCACAACAAGCCAAGCAGCATCAGGAGGTGGAGAAGTCACCTGATGGGCGATTAATCCAGAAGCCTTTTTCCCATCAGGCCCAGAAATGGGAGAAAAATAAAAATTGGGAGTGTGTGTGGAAGGCAGGTAGACAGGGGAGAGAATGGACAGGAGGGACCTGCCGGAGAACTACTCTTCAGATTAAGAAAGAAATTGCTGAGGCTGGAAGCGATGATCAGAAGTTGAAACGATTCTCTTGGAATAAGGTGGGCCATGTGCGTATGGAATGTTGGAAGCTGTGAGGTAAGACCCAGGAGATTTATGGGAGTTAGTAAAAATGAGTCAGAAGAGGGAATGCAAACAGATAATCCCACGGAGCAGGTTGTAGCTGTAACTATAACAAAAAGGCTGGAGGTGAATTCTGTCATCAGTAAAGGAAGTTGTAAAATAGATGAGAGGTGGACAGGATTTTTATCAAAAGGAATGGTGACTCCTTTTTCTTCAGCTAAACCCAGAATCAAACTGAGAGATACAGGGGCAATACAATCACTTTTACTGGAGAAAGAATCGATTTTCCCTCCAGAGAGCTCAATGGATTCTAAGGTGTTCATCAAAATGTACAACTGGAATGTGATTTGTTATCAGGAGAAGTAATTGTCGGAGTGGGGAAAATATTCCCTGTTGAGGGAGTTGATTTTCTTCTGGGGAATATTTTGTCAGGATTAAAGGCAGTATCTTCCCCGATAATTACAGAATGTCCAAAGGAGGGCCAAGAAACAGAACAATGACAGGAACAGGTTCCTGGTCTCTCTCCTTCACGTGAGGTAACCAGAGCAATGGTTAAACAAAATCCATCAATAAGGGTTGATGTGACATCACAGCAAGTGAAAGGATCGCTGAAACTTTCCAAAAGGGTGAAGATAATCCAGGTGGAGTGGTTGGTATGATGTCCCTAATTACAACAGATCCAAAAAGCAGATCCCGAATGAAATAAATGAGCACTGTCAGTTCAGACTGAGGTCGAGGCTGGAGGGGTTTCAGAATGCTATTATCTTCAGAATGGAGCACTGATGAGGAAGTGGAGACCGCCCCTCCACCACCGTCCCTCCATGGACCCCCAGATGAAGAATGGTTGGTTAGATATTGGCTCGTGGTACCATCCAGCTATCACAGGGAGATATCGTGAGGAGCACATCAGATTTCCATGACAGGACCGTGGGGATTTGGAAATTGTCCAATTGTCCACAGGCATCCAGAATCAGGTGTTTTATTGAGCCAAAATTATATAAAGATGTGGCACAGTTTTATAAATGTAACATACTTGAACTCATTTTTACCAATCTGCCAGCTGCAGATGCTTCTGTCCACGAAAGTACCAGTAAGGGTGACCACCGCACAGTCCTTGTGAAGACCAACACCCGCCTTCATTGAGAATAGCCTCCATCGTGTTGTGTGGCACTTTCACGAGACTAACTGGGACAGACTTACAACCAATCTCACAACTCATGACTGGGCATCCATGAAGGACTGTGGGCCATCAACAGCAGCAGAATTGTGCTCCAGCCCCGACACGACCATTATCATCAAACCAGGGAATCAACACTAGTTCAATGGAGAATTCAGGAGGTCGTACCAGGAGCAGCACCAGTCATTCATCAAGATGAGGTATTCCTGCATTCCTGATGAAGGGTTTTTGCCCGAAAGGTCAATTTTACTGCTCCTCGGATGCTGCCTGAACTGCTGTGCTTTTCCAGCACCACTCTAATCTAGACTCTGGTTTCCAGCATCTGCAGTCATTGTTTTTACCAAGATGAGGTATTTACCTGGTGAAACCACCAAACATGACTACTCGCATAGCAAGCAGCACAAGCAGCAATTGACAGACAGTATTAGACAACACACAACCAATGGATCAGGTCTAAGCTCTGCAGCCCTGTCACATCCAGTCATGAGTACTGGTAGACGATTAAACATCTCACTGGATGAGCGGGCTCCACACAAATATCCCCACCCTCAATGATGGAAGAGTCCAACACATCAGGGCAAAAGATAAGGCTGAAGCTTTTGCAGAAATCCTCAGCTAGAAGTCCTGAGTGGATGATCCATCTTGGCCTCCTCCAGTGGTCCTCAGCATTAAAGATAACCATCTTCAGTCAATTTGATTCACTCCACGTGTTATCAAGAAATGGGTGGAGGCACTGGGTACTGCAAAGGCTATGGACCCTGACAACATTCTGGTAATAATACTGAAGACTTGTGCTCCAGAACTTGTCACTTCCCTAGCCAAGCTGTTCCAGGAAAGCTATAACACTAGCATCTGCCCGACAATGTGGATAATTGCCCAACAATGTCCTATACATAAAAAGCAGGACAAATCCAAGCTAGCCAGTTACCGCCCCATCAGCCTCCTCTCGGTCATTAGCGAAGTGAGGGAATGTGTCATCAACAGCACCTGCTCAGCAATAACCTGCTCAGTGATGCCCAGTTTGGGTTCCACCAGGGTCACTCAGCTCCTGGCTTCATTACAGATTGGTTCAAACGTGGACAAAAGAGTTGAATTAGGGATGAGCAATAAATGCTGGCCTTGGGCAACTGGGGATAAGCAACTAATCCTGGCCAGCCAGTGATGCTCACATTACACAAAATGAATAATTTTTTAAAAACACTTGTCAAGTTATAGGTAAACCTCAACATGTGATTGAACCAGCATCCTTAATTCCTCTCTCAGTTTTTGAGGAACCATTCAGTCGTGTACAGGTGTGTCAAGTAGTGAGTATAATGGAGGAGGGGATGAGAAAAAGCATGAGATCCAAAGGCAATTGGACAATTTCCAAAGTGAACTTCCTCCTATGAGGTGAACAAATTCAGAGATATTATAGAATTCAGACACTGTATTTTTGCATCTGGAGGAAGATCAACAGAGGGACAGAGTGAGATTGCTCAGAGAATACAAAGAAGTTTGTCTGAGGAGTGGTTGGAGCCAGTATTCAGTCTGTACTTGATGGAGTTTGGAAGGATGAGGGGCAATCTCAGTGAAACATACTGTATACTGAGAGGCCTGGATAGAGTAGACATGGAGAAGATGTTTCCACTTGGCAGAGAGACTGAGGGCACAGCCTCAGAGTGAAGGGACCATCCTTTGGAACTGAGATGAGGAGGAGATTTTTCATCCAGAGAGTGGTTAATCTGTGGATTAATCATTGCTGCAGAATGCTGTGGAGGCCAAGTCATTGAGTGTATTTAAGACAGAGATAGATGGATTCTTGATTGGTAAAGGGATCAAGGGTAATGGAGAAAAGGCAGGAGATTGGGGTTGACAAACAAATCAATTATGATCGAATGGCAGGGCAGACGTGATGGGCTGAATGGCCTAACTCTACACTGATACATGGTCTTTAGAAGATACACTTAGGTGTCCCAGATTAATCGAACATGATGTGGATGTAGGTTATTCAGACCCAGTAAAACAAAATCCATTTTGATTAAAACCAGAGAAATAAGTCAAAGTAACAAATGAAGCTCAATTCATGTTGGAGAATCAATTGATTGAACTGTCAGCGTAATTGGAGTTCTCTTGTGTAGGATTGAGCAAAAGTCACTATCATCTAAAACCCTGGATTTTTTGTAAAAAATGGCTGCCTGGAGCTATTGTTCTGCCTGGAATTCCAGTTCACACTTCAACTCTGAAAGGGACACCAACCAGAACACAATCTCTTGACTAAAACTAACTTTTACAACCTCGGCCTACTAACACACACTACCAACAAGCAGCTTTAGAACCAACAACTACAGAGGCTGAACAGAGAAGCTGAATCCAGACACCAAACCAAGAGCATCATCGTAACAAAGGACACCCGAGAGCAGGAACACCAACCAAACGCTATCTGAACAAGAGCTTCCAGACACAGGCCTGTTCTGAATAAACACAGAGATTCTTTTGCCCTGAAACACCTGTCTATTGCCTTCTCAATTTCACAGTTTTAAATCAGCCCATTTGTGGAACCAGGGATCTGGGGATGATTCAAACCACCTAAAAATCAGCAAATTACTGATCACAAACAAGAGAGGGTCCCCTGATTGAACTGTTAAGAGTAGTTGGAGTTCTCTTGTTTGGTGACTCAGCCAGATGTTTCAATTCGATTCTGTGTACACTATAGGAAAGTGAATGTAGTCACAAAGATGGATTTGTAACCTATTCCCAGGTCAGAAGATTGCATTGAAATGGTGGGTAGTGTGTCATTCCTATTGAAAATTGATTGGATGAAAGTATATTGACAAGTATCGCTGACAAAAGCTGACAAGGAAAATTCTGCCTTTGCTCCATTCTGGATCTTTGTACACAAAGGAAAACTCAAATCCATTTGAAACATGTTGGGACGTCAGGGTATAGACTGAGGGCAGAACTGAAGAAAATTAGTTTTATTCGGGAAATGGTTTTGGAAAGTTTATGGGATTAAAGTTTGATAAATCCGCAGGGACCAATAACCTACATTTCAGATTACTTCAGGAATTGCCCAAAAATTTTGGGAACATTGGTGTTCAAGATTCTATTGATTCTGGAACTTTCCCAGTGACTGGAGAGTTGCGAATGTAACATCACTGTTTAAAATGGGAGGGAGAGAGAAAAGTGGGCAACCTGGACCAGTCAGCCTGGCATTGGTATTGGGAAAAATAGTCAAGTTCGTTGTGAAAGATTTAATCACTGGGCACGTGGAAGACAGTGATAGGATTAGACAGAGTCAGCATGGTTTGTGGAAAGGGAAATCATGCAGAACAAATTGACTGGAATTGTTCGAGGATGGAATGAGCAGATTTGACAAGGGGGAGCCAACGGATGTGGTTTATCTGGAACCTTCAGAAGGCTTTTAAACAGTCCCACAGTAGAAATTAGCGAGTAAAAGTAAGACTCAATGGACTGGGGCAGTGTACTGACATGGATAGAGAAGTGGTTGGCAGGCTGGAAACAAAGAGTAAAAAAAAAACAGACCTTTTCAGAAAAAGGTCTGTTTTTTTTACTCTTTGTTTCCAGCCTGCCAACCACTTCTCTATTCATGTCAGTAATGTTCATATTTGTTCATGGTTTAGATGAGGGAACTTAAGAGTAATATCTCCAATTTGCAGATGACACAAAGCTGGGTGGGAGGGGGAGCAGTGAAGAAGATGCAGAGATGCCTGTGTCCGTGTATACCAGTCACTGAAAGTCAGCGTGTAGGTGCAGCAGGCAGTGCAGAAGGTAAATGATATGTTACCTTTATAGTGAGAGAATTTGCGTACAGGAACAGGGATGTCTTGCTGTAATTGTATGGGGCCTTAGTGAGTCCACTCCTGAATATTCAAACCAAAACTGGTTCAGTGACAGGAGACAGAGGGTGGAGGCAGAAATTTGTTTATGTGACTGGGCCCAGTGTGCAGTGGGATACCACAGGGATCAGTGCTGGGTCCCTTATTGTTCAGGATGTATTGAAACAATGAAGATGAGAATGTGAGAGGTGAGGGGTGGGGGTGAGTGGATGATGACTGAGTTTTTGGATGACACGAGGTTTGGCAGATGGTTGACAATGAGGAAGAAGGTCTTGGGTGACACGAGGATCTAACTGGATTGGTCAGATGGGCAGATCAGAGTCAGATGGAACTTACCCCTGATAAATGTGAGGTGATGAACTTTGGACAATGTAACAGGTGAATAAAGTATTGATGAAATCATATGGGACACTTGCCTTTATCATTTCAGGTATAGATGAGAAGACCAGGGAAGATATGTTGGAGCTATTCAGAATTTTTGTTAGGCCACAGCTGGAGTACTGTGTGCAGTTCTGGTCACCACGCAATCGGAAGGATGGGATTGTATTGGAGGGGGTGCAGAGAATAGTCACCAGGATGTTGCTTGGGATGAAGCATTTCAGCGATGAAGAGAGGCTGGATAAACTCGGGTTGTTTTCTTTGAAGCAGAGAAGGTTGAGAGGACCTGATAGAGGTGTAAACGGCTATGAGGGGAATGGACACAATGAATAGAAAGCAGTTGTTCCTCTTCTTCGGAGTTGGCACACATTCACTGTGAAAGACAGGAGCTTCATAGGGGATTTGAAGAGGAGATTTTCACCCAGAGGGTGGTGGGGGTCTGGTTTGCATTGTCTGGGCTGGTAGTTGAGGAGGACTTTTAAAAGTACTTGGATTAACCCTTGAAATATCATAACATTTAAAGCTATGGGCCTTGTGTTGGAAATTTGGATGAATGCAGGTTTACTGTAGTTTGGATGGTACAGGTACAATGGGTCGAAGGGCCTCTTCTGTACTGTGCGATTTTACGATTGTATTGTGTGCAGTTTTGGTCTACTTATCTGAGGAAAGATGTTCTGGCTGTGGAGGGAGGGCAGCGAAGGTTTACCAGGCTGACTCCTGGGATGACAGCAATTAGACTTAGATCTGATGAGAAACTGGACCAGTTAGGATTATATTCACTGGAGGTTAGAAGATTATGGGGAGTCACACTGAAAACTCTAGAATCCTAACAGGACAAGACAGGATGTTCCTGATGACGAAGGAGTCCAGAATCAAGGATTAAAGTTTAAGGATACGGGAAAGGACATTTAGAGCTGAGATGGAGAGAAATATTTTCATTCTACAGGAAGCCTGTAGACGTTTCTGTCACTGAAAGCAGTTCAGCTCAAACCACTGAATGTTTTCCAGAAAGGGCACAATACAGTTCTTAGAATGAAAGGGATCAAAGGTTATGGGGATGAAGCAGGAACAGGCAGCTGAGTTGGATGATCAGCCATGATCATATTGAATGGCAGAACAGGCTCGAAGGGCTGAATGGCCTATTCCTGCTCCGAGTTTCACTGTTTGAGAGATTGTTCATCAACGTGGAACCATATTGAATAAGAGAAAAAACATTTGCCTTGGGTTAGGAATTAGTTTGGAGATAGGAGACAGAGTGAGGGAATAATGTGTGTGTCCTCAAATGAGCAAGAGGTGAATAGTGGTGTGCCCAGGGATCCGTCCTGGGACTTTAGCATTTCATAATATTTCTGAATGACTTGGATGAAGGAATAGAGAGCCATATATCCAAGATTGCTGACCACACTGAGTGAGGCAGCTAGGAGGAGGTTACAGAGATGGGGAGGGTCGATGGACAGGGAGGGACTTCAGAACAAGGACGAGAATTTGAAAATCGAGGTGTTATTGGACCGGGAGCCAATGTCGCTCAGTGAGGACAGTGGGGGATGGGGATGGGATTTGTTGCGAGTTCGGATTCGGGCAGCAGAGTTTTGGTGTGAGCTGAAGTTTACAGAGGGCAGTGGCTGTGATGTGGCCCAAGACAACATTAGAATGGTCATGTTTGGAGTCCCAAAGCAACGAGTGGGACTTTCAGTGAGTGATCTCTGTGCTGTGGAGGATTTGGGGCTCAGATCAGCCTCAAAGATGAGGCCAAGATTTTAAGGAATCTGGTATGAAATAAAAGCCGAAAAAGCTGCAGATGCTGCAAATGAGGAACAAAAACAGAAATTGCTGGAAAAGCTCGGCAGGTCTGGCACCATCTGTGGAGAGAAAGCAGAGTTAAAATTTTGGGACGTGAACCTTCTCAGAACTGTTCTGAGGAAGGGTCACTCGACCTGAAAGGTTAACTCTGATTTCTTTCCCCAGATGCTGCCAGACCTGCTGAGGTATTCTGTTTTTGTAAAGAGTCTGGTTGAGCAGCAGACAGTGCTCAGGGAGAGGGATGGAGGTTGTACCGGGACCTGAAGGGGATGGCTTTGATCTTCCCAATGTGTTTCCCAGTGAGCCTGGCTACTCAGTCCTGACTGCTCTTAGCTGCTGTGATTGTCACTGATTGGACACTTATTATTAGAGATTCTGACCACAGCAGAAAGCCCCAGTGTAAAAAATAACTGCAAAGGCTGTCAGATCGCAAGGTTGAAACTTCACCAAGTGAGGAAGTGAAAGAAGGAGCTCGGAGCAGCTGCACATTTGTTACTGAGATGGGAGAAAACTGTGAACTGTCTGCACTCCCTGGAATCTGACAGCACATAAGAACATTAAAACCAGGAGCAGGAGCAGGCTCTCTGGCCTCTTGGGCTGCTCTGCCATTCAGTAAGATCATGGCTGATCTTTTCATGGCATCAGCTCCCCCTTATCCACCTTTTCACCAAAACCCTTGATTCATTTACTGTTCAAAAAATTACCTAAATCAGCTTTAAAAACATTTACTGAGGAAACCTCAACGACTTCGCTGGGCAGGGAATTCCATAGATTCACCACCCTCTGGGTGAAGAAGTTCCTTCTCTATTTAGTCCTAAACCTGCACCCCCCCCCCCCCGCACCTGTGGTGTCTGTGAGTGATCCAATTATTCCCACTGCCCCCTCTCTCCCCATAACCCAGCAAATCTTTCCTTTCAGCTCGATCTCCAGCTGCCTCTTGTTGACTTGGGTCCACAGCAGAGACTGTCCCTAACCTGGGCTCCAAGCTGGCATCTCATTCATTCATTGGGAGGCAAACTGCCTGGGCTGGGAAATGGAGCTCAGGACCCTGAACATTCCCTCTCCCCTCCTGAGGGACATTTGATGCTGAGGTTTAATTCTATGGAACTTTACAATATATGCCTACAATACACACTTCTCCATTCTGTGTGTAAAAGGCTGGAGCCTGCCAGCAGGATATTCAACTGCAGGAGCCGTCATCAATTTGACCAATTCTGACCACACCCACTCTCCGTAAACTTTCAACTAATTACTAAAATCAAATCTGTCAATCTCCTCCTTGGTATGAGACAGGGAAGGGGCCATTTCATTCCAGACAATTTGGAATTTATGGAGCACAGATGGAGTAAGCTGAGAGAGGACATCAGAATGTTGGAGTTTGGAGGTGGGATGAGCAGGAATAAGAGTTTCTGTGGTCAAGGGGCTGATGTAGTGCAGAGACAAACAATGTAGTGGAGATTGAAATAAGAGACCTAGGTGATGGAGAGGAAGTGGGGTTTGAAGCTCCAATACTGGAGGGTCCAGTGGGAAAGAAGCTCAGGCTTATTGCTGTCCATTGGACATTCCAGTGGGATGGAGGCCCATGTTTCCTGATCTCTGTTGGAGGTTCCAATTGAGTCCCATGGAATTGGAATGTTGGCATTTCTTGCAGCAATTGGAATCTTGGTATTTATTATAAAAGGACTGAATTACAGAAATAAAGAAATATTGTGACAATTCTATTAGGCATTGGTGAGACCACATCTGAAGCATTGTGTCCAGTTGTGGTCTCCTTACTTGGTGAAGGATATGGTGGCACTGGATTCAGTTCAGAGGATGTTCACCAGACTGATTCCCCGGATGAAAGGGCTGCCATATGAGGAATGGTTGAATAGCTAGGGCTTGTACTCACTGGAATTCAGTTGTATGAAGGGGAGATCTGAGTGAAGTATATAAGATGCTAAAGGAGATTGATAGGGCAAGCATTGAACAGATGTACTCTCTTGTGGGCCAGTCTCGAACAAGAGGTCATAGACATAGAGTGAGAGGAGGTATGTTTAAAACTGAGATGAGGAGAAACTACAGGTGACAGAGTGGTGCAGTGGTGAGCACTGCTGCCTCACAGTGCCAGGGCCCCAGGTTCGACTCCACCCTCAGGCAACTGCATGGAGTTTGCACATTCTCCCCCTGTCTGTGTGAGCTTCATCTGTGTGCTCTGATTTCCTCCCACAGTCTAATGATGTACACGTTCAGAGGATTGGCCATGCTAATTTACCCATAGTGTCCAGGAAAGTGTAGGTTAGATTCATTAGTCATGGGAAATATAGGGTTACAGGGAAAAGGTTCCAGAATGGCTCTGGGTGGAATGCTCTTTGAAGGGTTGGTGTGGACTTATTGGGCTGAATGGCCTGGTTTCATACTGTATGGAATCTGTTCCATTCCAACTACTTCTCGCAGAAGGTTGCGAATCTGTGGATGTCAGTGCGCACCATCATCTCCACCCCCCCTCCCCACTCCCCCCCCCCCTCCCCACCCCCTTCCTCAAGCACAGTGGAGGCAGAATCAATCAACAGATTCAAGAAAGAAACAGATATCTTTCTGATGAAAAGCAGGATAGAGGGCAATAGGTAGCCGTCTGGAAAGTGGAGAGGAGGTTAAGTTCAGCCATGATCATGTTAAATAGGAAACGGGTTTGATTACCTATTCCTGCTCCTCATTCCGAAGTTCAATCTTGCAATGAGATCCTTGTTTACTGGTCTGTATTGGAGGATCCATTCACAAAGAGTCACATCTTTACTGGTCTGTATTGGAGGAGCCAGTTTGAAGCTCGTCTATATTTACTGGTCTGCACTGGAGAGTTCAAAGAAATGGAGGCCTTTCTCTCCTGGTTTCTATTGGAGGGCCCAGTAGGAATAAGGTCCATGTTAACTAGGCTCTGCTCGAGTATTCAGTGGGAAATAGATCCATATTTACTGGTCTCCATTGGAGGCTCCAGCGGCAAAGATGCCTATGTTTAATGGTCTCTACTGGAGAGTTCTGTGGGAATGAATTCCATGCTTACTGGTCTCCACTGGACAGTCCAGTGGGACATGGATACTGTAGTGAGTGTGGGGCTCATTTCCTTTCTGTAGTAACTGTGTGATGGTCCAATCCTCATACCAATAAAACTGGAGCTTGACCATGGAAGGGAAAGGTGAGGGGAAAGGATTGGAACATGTTGTGAATGGATAGGATGGGTCAATGGGTCAGATCCTGTCCTATCCCTCCAGGTCATACTGATGGCCTGAGGATCTCCTCCCTCTGCTGGGCTTTCATGGAATGAGGTTTGTGTCCAAACCAGTCCCCAGGAAGAATGGGCCAACAGCACAGAATTGCCCTTCATTTGACAAGAATCTGACCGTCTTCCTGAGAGAGGCCAAACCCTGGTCAATGTGGGAAATGGGCCTTTATTCCAGGAGTAGACATACTCCTGGTGTCAAGGGTTAACATCCATTAGATTTGGAGGAGATATAACCTGTATTTAACTTTTACCACTTGGGACCTTGTTGGAAAGGCAGAGAGTGTGCGTGTGTGTGTGTGAGAGAGAGAGAGAGAGAGAGAGAATGTTGACGAGAGAGACATAGAAGGGCAGGGTGTGAAAGTGAGAGAGAGCAGGATAAAGAATCTCAGGCAGTGTAAGATGAGTAAAAGCGGGGGGAGAGAGAGAGGTAGAGAGAGGTAGAGATGGTGGAGTTGAAGAATAGAGATAGAGCGAGATAGAGTATGAGACAGTGTGACTGAGAGAGAGGGGACAGAGAGAGAGACAGACAGACAGAGTAGGTGTGAGACAAAGAGTAGAGGCAATCCAGTGAAAGAGAGAGACAGACGTGCAGAGATGTTCTGGTCACCATATTATGAGAAAGATATGACTGTACTCGAGATGGTGCAAAGATTTCCCAGGATGCTGCCTGGCCTGGAGGGTGTGAGCTATGAGGAAGGATTGGAAAGTTTGGGATTGTTTCTCTTGGAGCAGTGAAGGTTGAGAGGGAACCTGCTGAAGGGCAAAAAGATTATGAGAGGCAGGGATAGAGTGGACAGGAAGGCAACTTTTTCCATGAATAGAGGGATCAATATCCAGGGACAGAGATTGGAGATTACACAGACATACAAAGATAGAAATAGAGAGCAGGAGTAGGGTTAGGTTTAGGGTTAGGGTTAGGGTAAGGGTTAGGGATTGGCCCTGTGAGTCTGTTCTGCCATTCAATATGACCATGGCTGATCCTCTCCCTCAATGCCAAGCTGGGATTGATGTTGCTAGATCATTGATGATCAGTAGAGACTTGTTAAATGCTGTTCATGTCATTGAACTTTTGATTGAGAGAGACACAGAAGACACACACAGACAGAGACAGAGAGCAAGTGTACATTGTGAGATTGAGTGAGAGAGGGCGAGGCATTTAATTGCTGCCCCAGGACTCACTGTTCCAATGTCCTGGAATAATGCCTGCTAGAGAGTGACTGGAGGGAGGGAAACAAAGAGAGAGTGAGGCAATTAGAGATTGAGGGTATAAGGAGAGAATGAGTGAGGAATTAGGTAGTAATATAAGTGAAGGAGAAGAATGAATGATCAGAAAGAGAGAGAGAGAGAGACCAACCAAAACAGAAGGGAGGGAGATAAACAGAATGTCAAACATACATGGAAAAAAGGAAAGATATAAGTAGTTATATAATTGGGAGAGGACAGAGTTGGAGACGGAAATAGAAAAAGAGAGAGAAAGTCAACGAATAACAAGAACGTATACAAGAGAAGGGTGAGAAAGAGAAAAAAGGGAAAAGGGAGAAAGAAAAGAAAGGATGAGAGAGAGAGAGAGAGAGAGAGAGAAGAGGAAGTGTGAGGGGCTGACGTGGCTCTCTCTGCCTGATGCCATTTACATACTGAGGAACACCCAGTCAGACTCTCACAGGCTGCAGCTTTATAAAGCAGAGCCCAGTGAAGGGAGAGTTTATCAGGAACCAGGCACAGGGACAGGAGCACACACCATGATTACACACATCCAGCTGATCTGGCCCCTGGCATTCTGTGTCGCAGGTACAAATCTCTCTCCTTCCACCTTGAATCTTTCGCTGCTCTCCATTTCACTCCAATTCCACTGACTTGTGATTGAAGGGAAAATGCTGAAACCAGAGGAATGCTCAGTGTCTCCAACAATCTCTCATTTGACCGGCTCTTTCTGTGACAGTTCTGACTTCACTGTGTTTCTCTCTGACCCCTCAGGTATCAATGGGGAGATTATCATGACCCAGTCTCCCCCGGTGCTGTCAGTGGAACTGGGCCAGACTGCAACCATCACCTGTACGGCCAGTCAAAGCATTAGCAGCTACCTCAGTTGGTACCAGCAGCGAGAAGGTCAGAAACCCTCTCTCCTGATCTATGCTGCAACATCTCGATTCACAGGAGTCTCCGAGCGATTCACCGGCAGTGGATCAGGGACCAGTTACACCCTGACAATCAGCAACGTTCAGAGTGAGGATGTCGCTGACTATTACTGTCAGCAGGATTACAGCTGGTATAGCAGCTCCGCTCAACACAGTGATACAGAGCCATACCAAAACCTCAAGACACACAGCACCACCTCATGCACTGACACATCAATCAGTTATATAAAATGTATAATAATGGACACACAGTCCCACAGCCTGAACTGACACATCCACAATTAGATACAAATGAAACTGAACAAATTACCCCATGCTGGGATTGTAACTGTCCATGACACACTCCAGTCCCTGTGGTGTCCACCGCTCACTGAAGGCCTCAAGTTTCCCTCTGACACTCCATGACCACGCGTGAAGAACAGCTGCAAGATTTAATATCGAAAAATAAATTTCACAAAGCTCCCAAGCCCAGCTGGACACAGAGAGAGATGGAGACAGAAAGACACATGAATGAGGGAGAGACAGAGAGGGGCAGAAAGAAGTTGAGAGTGAACGAGAGACTGGGAGACAGGGAGAGGTTGAGAGTGATGGGGGGGAAGCAGAGAGCAGAGGTTTTTGTACAGCCTCTGCACTGGGAACTCTCACTGTGGGACACGTTCGGTAAAGGAACCAAGCTCAGACTGAGTAAGTAAACCTCAATCCTCTGTTATTAACCCTTTCAATACTGAAACACACTTTCTAAAATACAGTTACTGATTTGTTGAAGGTGTTAGTGGGGAGCTGCAGTGAACGAAATGGTTGATTAAGGAGCACTGTGTCTAACAGTTGTCCAACCGTACCACTTCAGTTCCATTGCCCCCTTTAAGAAGCAAGATATAAGTCAGTCAGTTTTACTCACCGTGTGGAGGAGCTCTGTCCATTTGCAGCCTGTGGTCCCATTCCTGCAGCATGGAGTGAAATCAGTGAGTAGCCTCCTGCCAGTCTCAGTGTGACGGACACGGGGCAGAGTTTGATGTGAGCTCTGGCTCCCTGTCCCAGTCTCTGATCTCACTGACCTCAGCAGCAGCAGCAGCAGCAGCAGCAGCAGCACAGTGAGACACCGAGCTCCCACCTCCCCCAGCTTTAACTCTGCTCAATCACACAATCACAGAATAGTTACAGTGCACAAGGAGGCCATTCCGTCCATCCTGTCTGTCATGGTTCTCCGACTGAGCAATTCACTGAGTGTCATTCTCCTGCCTTCTCCCTGTCACCCTGCACATTGTTCCTTTTCAAATAACAGTCTCATTCCCTTCGGAATGTTTTAATTGAAGCTGCCTCCACCACACTCTTAGGCAGTGCATTCCACACCTTAACCACCCACTGGCTGAAAATGTTGTTCCCCCTCTCACTTTTGTTACTTTTACTTATTACTTTAAATCTGTGTTCTCTCGGTCTCAATCCTTTCTCAATTGGGAACATTTTCTCCCTATTTACCCTGTCCAGGCCCCTCCTGGTTTTAATTCCTCAAACAAATCTCCTCTCAGCCTTCGCCAAAGAAGACAGTCCCAAATTCTCCAATCAATCTGTATAACTGATGTTCCTCATCCCTGGAAGGATCTTCAGGAATATTTTTTGCCATTTCTACAAAACTTCAGCTCCTTCCTGAATTATTCACATTTTCTATGACCCTCATGATTTTATAAACCTTTACAAGGTCACTCCTCAGACTCTTACGTGTCAGAATAAAAAGTTTCAGCTTTTCCAGCTTCTCATCGTCATGGAGTCATACAGCGTGGAAACAGACCTTTCAGTTCAACTTGTCCATACTAACCAGATATCCTAAATCACCTCATCCCATTTGCCAGCATTTTGCTTACATTCCTCAAAACCCTTCCGATTCATGTACCCATCCCAATGCGTTTTAAATGCTGTAATAGTATCTGCCTCCAATACTTACTCTGGCAGCTCGATCCAGACACATACCACCCTCTGTGTGACAAGTTACCCCTCAGGTCCCTTTTGAATATTTTGCCTCTCACCTTAAACCTATGCCATCTTGTTTTGGACTCCCTTTCCCAAAGAAAAGGCCTTGGATATACACCCTGTCCATGCCCCTCATGATTGTATAAACATCTATAAGGTCACCCCGAAGCCTTAGATGCTGTAGGAAAAATAGACCCAGTTTCTTCAGCCTTTCCCTATAGCTCAAACCCTCCAATTCCTGGCCATGTCCTTGTAAATCTTTTCTGCAGCTTTATAAGTTTAACAGCATCCTTCCTATTTTCAAGGTGATCAGGATTGTTCACATTATTGCCAAAGTGGCCTCACTAATCTCCTGTACAGCTGCAACATGATGTCCCAACTCCTATACTCAAAATAGTGACCAATAAAAGCAAGTGTACCCAACACCTTCTTCATCACCCTGTCTACTTGTGACCCCACTTTCAAGTAATAATGCACTTGCATCTTCAATCCGAGGTCTCTTTGTTCAGCAACACTCCACAGGGCCCTCCCATTAACTGTCTAACTCCTGCCCTGGGTTGCCTTTCCAAAATGCAACATCTCACAGTTATCTAAACTGAACTCCATATGCTACACCTCTGCCCATTGCCCCATCTGATGAAGGTCCCGCTGTACTCTGAGATGAATTTCTTCGCTATCCACTATCGTACCAATTTAGATATCATCTACAAACTTACTGTAACTCCTATATTCACATCCAAATCATTTCTATAAAATAGTGAATCCAGCACCAATGTTAGTGGCACACAGCTATTCACAGATCTCCAGTCTGAAAAGCAACCTTTTACCACCACTCCTGTCTCCTATCTTCAATCCAATTTTTTTATCCCAATGGCTCACTCCCCCTGGATCCCATGTGGTCTAACCTTACTAACCAGTCTATCATGTGGAACCTTGTCAAAAACTTTACTGAAGTCCATATTGACAATGTCTATTGTTCTATCTCCATAAATCTTCTTTGTCACCTCCTCAATCAAATTCAGGAGACATGATTTCCTATGCATAAAACCACATTGATTATCCAAAGAATGTAAATCCTATCCCACAGAATCCACTCCAACATCTTACCCAACACTGACATCAGGCTCACTGGTCTATAATTCCCTGGCTTTTCCTTACAGTCTTTCTTTCTTAAATAATGGCATAACATTAGCCAACCTCTCTGGTTCTCCAGCACCTTACCCATAGTTGTCAGTGATACACATATCTCAGTAAGGGGCCCAGCAATCTCTTCCCTAGTTTGCCACAATGTTCTGGGATACACCTGATCAGGTCCTAGGGTTTATCTACTACTTTTATGTGTTTTCAGATCTTGAGCGTCTCCTCATTTGTGTGTGGTCTCTTTTCAAGACATCACTATTTTTCCAAATTCCCTAGCTTTCTCCACAATATATACTGACCTGAAATATTTGTTTGGGATCTCACCCATGTCTTGTGTCTTACCAAAATATAGCACTCACATGTATCTGAATTAAACTCCATCTGCCATTCCTCAGCCCACTGGCCCAGTTGATCAAGATTCCATTGTATTCTTAGACAGCCTTCTTCACTGCCAATGATTAGATTAGAGCCTCTACGGGGTCGAAACAGGCCCTTCTGCCCAAAAAGTCCTCACCGATCCTCCGAAGAGTAACCCACCCAGACCCATTTCCCTCTCAGTAATGCATCTAACACTGTGGGCAATTTAGCATGGCCAATTCACCTGACCTGAACATCTTTGGACCATGGGAGTAAACCAGAACACCCGGAGGAAACCCACGCAGACACAGGGAGAATGTGCAAACTCCACACAGACAGTTACCCAAGGCTGGAATCGAACCTGTGACCCTAGCTCTGAGAGGCTGCAGTGCTACCCACTGAGCCACCGTGCTGCCCCACCTGAGCCACCACTGAGCCACCGATGCCACCTGAAAATTCACCTGAACACACTCTCACAACTCTGGGCCCTTCCTGCCCATTACACTGCTACTATCCCAGTCTATATTCAGAAGCTAAAGACCGCCCCGCCCATTTATAACAACTCTATCATATTTGCAGGTCTCTGTAAATTCATGCATTTGTATTCTTCCACATCCTTCCCACTGGGAGGTGACTTATTGACTGAACTGAGGATTCTGTGTTCCTTTGTGTTCCTCTTTGACATTCTCTCCTGGTTCGCACAGCCCTGCCAAGTTAGTTTAAACCCTCTCTAACTGCATGAGTAAACCACCTCACAAAAATCCAAAGACCTCCCTCATGGATCCTCTTTCCAGCCCCACAGTCACCTGTGCTCACCTCCTGATTCTATTCTCACCTGCATGTAGCACTGGAAGTCATCCGGAGATTCCTCCTTTTCAGTTCCTGCTGCTAATTCCCTCCAGAGCTCCCAACCTTCTGACTGCAGGACCACGTTCCTTTTTCTCCATCCATCACTGGGACCAATGTGGACTATGACTGCTGGCTGTTCCCCCTCTCCCCTCAGGGTGCTCTGCAGCCGCTCAGTGACATCCTTGACCTTGGCATCAGAGAGACAACACACCATCCTGGATTCCCATCTGCAGCTGCAGAAACACCTATCGATGCCCTCACTCTCAAATATCCTCTCACTATCGCTCTTCCAGTTTTCCTTCTGCCCTCCTGTATAGCTGAGCCCCCCCCCCCACCGTGGTGCCAGGGACTTGGCTCTGGCTGCACTCCCCAGATGAACCATCATTCTCATCAGGATTCTGAACTGAATCCTAGTTGGAGAGTGGGAGGCACTCAGGGATTCCTGTACTAGCTGCCTGGTCCTTTTGGACTGTCTGCTGCTCCCCCATTCCCTCTCTCCCTGCATACTCTGAAGGTGCAGAGTGACCACATCTAGAAACGTGCTCTCCACGGAGCTCTCAGCCTCACAGATGCTCTCCACTGACACCAGCTGCTGCTCAAGCTCCAGAACCTGGAGCTCCAACTGCTGTCACTGACCACACTTCCTGCACTCATGGTATTCCAGGAGCTGGGAAGCATTCTGAAGTTCCCACCTAAATGCACACTCTCTCCACTCTTTGGTTATCTGTTGATAAACAGCTACAGCAGGGCTCACAGTCCAGTAAGTTCAGTGTTCCAGGGTTTTGGGAAACTCTCCAGAAGACTTTAAGAAATAGGAGCAGAAATCAGCCATTCAGCCCATTGAATCTGCTCTGCAATTTGATCTTGGCAGATATGCTTCTCAACCCCATTCTCCTGCCTACTCCACAGGAATTTTCCATCCCCTTAACAATCACAAACCTATCTATCCCTGTCTTAAATACACTCAGTGACTTGGCCTCCACTGCCCTCTGCAGCAATAAGTTCAACAGATTCACCACCCTCTGGCTGAAGAGATTCACCCTTATCTCAACTCTAAAGAGTCGGCCCTTCATTCTGAGGCTGTGCCTTGGTTACCGAGTCTCTCCTGTTTTTGGAAACATCTTCTCTGCATCCACTCTATCCAGGCCTGTCAGTATTCTGTAAATTTCAATAAGATCCCTCTTCATCCTTCTAAAGTCCATTGAGTACAGACCCAGAGTCCTCAAGCACGCCTGATATGACAAGCCCTTCATTGCCAGGATCATTCTTGTAAACCCCTCCAATGCCAGTACATTGTTCTATTAAAATATGGGTCCCAAAAATGCCCACAATATTCCAAATACAGTTTGACCAGAGCCTTACACAGCCTCAGCAGTACATCTCTGCTCTTGTATTCTGGCCCTATTGAAATGAATGCTATCATTTCATTTGCCTTCTCAAGCACAAACTGGACCTGCCTGTTAACCTGAATGAGGTTTGTGCTTTAGATTTCCAAAGGCTTTCCTCATTTAGCAAACAGTCTTTGTATTTCTTCTTGTGTTCTATCTGCCACTTCTTTGCCAACTCTCAGAGCCTATTAGGACCTTTTACAGCCTTCCCACTTCCTCAACACTACCTTTAGATTAGAGATTACTTTAGATTACTTACAGTGTGGAAACAGGCCCTTCGGCCCAACAAGTCCACACCGACCCACCGAAGCGAAACCCACCCATACCCCTACATTTACCCCTTACCTAACACTACGGGCAATTTACGTGGCCAATTCACCTGACCCGCACATCTTTGGACTGTGGGAGGAAACCGGAGCACCCGGAGGAAACCCACGCAGACACGGGGAGAACGTGCAAACTCCTCACAGTCAGTCGCCTGAGTTGGGAATTGAACCCAGGTCTCTGGCGCTGTGAGGCAGCACTGCTAACCACTGTGCCACCGTGCCGCCCCTCCTGTCCCTCCACCTATCTCATGTTGTCTGCAAACTTAGCAACAATGTCTTCACTTCCTTCATCCAGATTGTTAATGTATAACGTGAATAGTTATTGTCCCAACATTGACACCTGCAGAACTCTACCAGTCACCAGCTGCCATCTTTCCTCACTCTCTGCTTTATGCCAACCTGTCCGTTCTCAGTCCATGCCAGTACATTGCCCCTAACACCGTGGGCGCTTATCTTATGTCAAATACCTTCTGGAAATCAAAATACATTACTTCCTCGGACTCTCCTTTGCCTGACTGGCTCATTGCCTCCTCAAAGAATTCTAACACATTTGCCAGGCATGACCTCCCCTTGATGAAACCGTGTTGACTCAGCCCTATTTTACCATTGCACTTCCAAGTCCACCGGGTGACACTGTGGCACATTGGTTAGCACTGCTGCCTCACAGCGCCAGGGACCTGGGTTCAATTCCTGCCTCAGGCGACTGACTGTGTGGAGTTTGCATGTTCTCCCCGTGTCTGTGTGGGTTTCCTCCAGGTGCTCCGGTTTCCTCCCACAGTCCAAAGATGTGCGGGTCAGGTGAATTGGCCTTAGCCTTAGGCAAGGGGTATATATCCCCCATCAAATCTCCACCTCCACACCCTGACTCCATTGATTCCTGAAAGATCATCACCAATGCCTCCACAATCTCTTCAGTGATCTCCTTCAGAACACACTGGTGTAGTTCATCCAGTCTGGGGGAGTTATCCAAATTCAGACCTTCCAGCTTCCCCAGTACCTCCTCCTTACTGATGGCCACTACACGCCTGAACTGCCCCCTGACAGTCTGGAAGTACTGGTACACTGCTGGTGTTTTCCATGGTGCAGACTGATGCAAAGTATCGATTCAATTCCTCGGCTATTCCTTCATTTCCTACTATTCTTTCTCCAAACTCATTTTCCAGTGATCCAATGTCTAGTTTTGCCTCCCTCTTCCTTTTTATATATTTGCTAAAACTCTTGCAATCTTCTTTTATATTACTGGCTAGATAACTCCCAGATTTCATCTTCTCCACCCTTAATGCTTTTTTAGTTATCCTCTATAGCTCTTTAAAGACTTCCTAATCCTCTGGCTTCCCACTATTCTCCACCACATTGGATGCTTTTTCTTTTGCTTTTATGCTGTCCTTGACCTCCCTCATCAGCCATGGTTGCCTTGTCCTCCCCTGAGAATGTTTTTTTCTTTTTTGGGATGAATTCCTACTCTACTTCCTGAATTACCCCCAGAAACTCTGCTGTTTGCTGCCCCACCATCTTACCTGCTCGGCTCCCCTTACAACCAACTCTGGCCAGCTCCTTCCTCATGTCTTTGCAGTTACCTTTACTCAACTGAAATACAGTTCCATCTGATTGTAGCTTCTCTCTCTCAAACTACAGGGGGAATTATGGTCACTTATCCAGAGTGATACTTTCACCTTAAACTCACTAATCATGTTTGCCTCATTCCACATCACTGAATCCACACCTGCCTGTTCCATCATGGCTCAACCACAAGCTGCTCCAAAAACCATCTCGTAGACATTCCATGAAATCCTTTTCTTTCGATGCACTACCCAGTCCACCTATCCATTGAGGTCTACCCTGACATTTAGTTTATCCCTTTTCTGGGCGGCATGGTGGCACAGTGGTTAGCACTGCTGCCTCACAGCGCCTGAGACCCAGGTTCAATTCCTATCTCAGGCGACTGACTGCGTGGAGTTTGCTCGTTCTCCCCATGTCTGCGTGGGTTTCCTCCCACAGTCCAAAGATGTGCAGGTCAGGTGAATTGGACATGCTAAATTGCCCGTAGTGTTAGGTAAGGGGTAAATGTAGGGGTATGGGTGGGTTGCGCTTCAGTGGGTCGGTGTGGACTTGTTGGGCTGAACAGCCTGCTTCCACACTGTAAGTAATCTAATCTAATTTTCTGTCTCCTGATTGATTTCCTTCCCCACACCCTGATTACTGCTTGGAGACCTGGACATAACTTGCATCAGATTCTTTATTGTGGTTCCTCAGCTCTACCCACACAGATTCTACACCTTCTGACTTCTTGCTATTGATTGAATTTTATTTCACACTAACAAGGCAACTCTTGCCCCTCTGCCCATCTGCCTGTCCTTTTGATAGGACATGGATCCTTGGATATTTAGTTCCCAGCCCAGACCCCCTTACAGCCATGTCTCTGTGATACCCACAACATCGTACCTACCAGTTTCAATCTGCACTACAAGCTCATTGTGTATACTGTGTGCATTTAAGTACAACACCCTCAGTCCTGCATTGACTGCCCTCCTTCTCATCATTGTCCTCTTATCTGCTGTGCTTGAAGTTCGACTCTTGTTCCTTTCTGTACTCTCTGTCCTAGGTTGTCTTCTAGAAACTTGAATAACCTCTCCTGAGCCCTCCTCCACTTTAACTAGTTTAATTCCTTGGACACTCAATTTACCTTGATTTATTGCGTCACTTTGTCTACCTTATTCGGAATGCTTTGTGCATTTAGTTACAAACTCTTTAAATTTATTCTATTATTGATTTTCCCTGCACTTCTTTAGTTCCTTTGATATTCAAAAAATCCGTCCCCATCTTTTATTTTCTGGTAACAATCAATCCCACCACTAACCAACAATCGACCTTCTCCTTCACCTTCTGTTTTCTCATTTTCCATCCAACTGAACCAAATTACTTTATGTGTCGATTGACCTAAGGCATGGTGGCTCAGTGGTTAGCACCGCTACCTCACAGCGCCAAGGATACGGGTTCAATTCCTGCCTTGGGAAACTGTCTGTGTGGTGTTTGCACATTGTCCCTGTGTCTGTGTGGGTTTCCCCCAGGTGCTCTGGTTTACTCCCACTGTCCAAAGATGTGCAGGCCAGGTGAATTGGCCATTCTAAATTGCCTACAGTGTTAGATGAAATAGTCAGGAGTAAATGTATGGAATGTTTCTGGGTGGGCTGCTGTTTGGAGAGTTGGTGTGGACTTGTCAGGCTGAACTGCCTGTTTCCACACTGGAGGGAATCTAATCAGGCCAATATTTCTCATTATTGCTCTTTGATCTCTTGCTTCTACTTGGATCCTGCTGTGTAGAAACTGGCTGCCACCTTCCTGACATTGCAACAGTGACTCCTTGTCAAACAAAACTGTCTGTAAATGTCTTTGGAAGAGCCTGAAATGTTAAGGGCTGGATTGATGCCCATATGCTCTAAACTTTTCTGATTTACATATCCATGCCTTTTAAATGTTTTAATCATACCAGCCTTCACCACTTCTTCTGGCAGCCCATTTCATACATTTAACACCATCTGAATGAAAACGTTGTTCTTTAGGTCCCTTTTAAATCTTTCCCCTGTCACCTTCAACCTATGCCCTCCAGTTCTGGACTCCCCCACTCTGGAGAAAAGATCTTCTCTATTCACCCTATCTATGCTGCTCATGATTTTATAAACCTCCATCCGGTCACCCATCAACCTGCAATGATCCAGGGAAAACAGCCTCAGCCTATTCAGCCTCTCCCGATAGCTCAAACCCTCCAACCTTGGCAACATCCTTGTAAATCTTTTCTGAACCATTTTAAGGTTCACAACATTTTTCCTCCAGCAGGGAGACCAGAATTACACACAGTATTCCAAAAGTGCCCTAACCAATGTCTGTCAGCCACAAGAGCTCCCAACTCCAATACTCAATGCACTGACCAATAAAAGAAAGCAAACCAAATGACATTGTCACCCCCCCCCCCCCCCACCCCCCCCACCTACCTGCAACCTCACTTCCAGTGAAGTATTCTTTTTTTTTGGATGAACTGAGAGTCTTCCAGTTGTGAAAGATGCCATTCCATGGACTTTTGGATGAAGAGCAGGCAGTTCCCCCTGGTGTCCCTAATCAATATTTATCCCCCAGTCAAAATCAATGAAAATCTGTTTCTCTTCTTTTTATCATATTGTGTTTGGGATCTCGCTGTGCACAGTCTGCAGGAAAGATCCATTGGGACATCTTGATTTGGGGACAGGTGCTTCACAAATGCAAGTCTTTCTTTAAGTTTGAAGTCTCCTGATCCGAACACTCACCCATTGTCTGTGCACTCTCACCTTCCGGGGGCATGGGGTCATTAGGAGCAGTGACCCAAAGGACACTGAGACTCTTTGCAGCCTCACCCTTGACCTCAGCCCAGCAGTGTGCAGCAAGGTTTGAAATGTAATCTAGAACCTTCTACACAGACACCCCAATGTGACTCATTCCCGAAGTGTGTGGATCCGAGTCTGCTCCAAAGTTCTCGGATAAATTTCTCCTGATCTGTGGGTGATCGGAGGTTTGTTAAAGAAGTATCAAGATCCGTCCCACTTTCCAGCTCTTGCTCCATAGCTCTGGAGGTTTCACTGTTTGAAGTGAATACCCAAGTGTTTTTTTCAAAGTGATGAGGGTTTCTGCCTCTCCCACCCTTTCAGGCTGTGAGTCCCACATCCCACCAAGCTCTGGGTGAAAACAAATACCCTCAACTCCCCTATAATCCTGCCCCCAACTGATTTCAATCTCTCCCCATGGTTATTGCCCTCTGTGCTGGTGGAAATCAGTCCTTCCTACCCACTCTGTCCAGGCCCCTCATCATTTTACACACCACCATCAAATCTCCCCTCAGCCTCCTGTGTTCCAACAAAAACACTCCCAGCCAATCCAAACATTCCTCAAAACTCAAAGTTCCCATTCCAGACAAACTCTTCCTCTGTCCTGGTCTCCTGTGGGATCACATCCTTCCTATAATGTGGTGACCAGAACCGTACACTGTTCTCTCACTGTGCTCTAACTGGGGTTTTATACAGTTCCAGAATAAACAAACTCCTTGCTTTCACAGTCAACCAAAAATGAGATAAGGGAGGTGATGGTCTAATGGTGTTATTGCTGAGCTGTTAATCCAGAGATCCAGATAATGTTCTGGGGACCAGGGTTAGAATCCAGCAGATGGTGGCATTCAAATTCAATCAAAAAAAATCTGGAATTAAGTCTAATGACGACCATGAAACCATCTTTGATTGTCAGGAAAACGCCATCTGATTCCCTAATGTCCTTTCGGGAAAGAAACTGCCATCCTTACCATGTGACCCCAGACCCACAGCAATGTGGTTGACTCTAAACTGCCCTTTGGGTGATTAGCGATGGACAATAAATGCTGCCGATCCAGCAATTGCCCTCATTCCATCAAGGGAAAATGAAGAACAGTTTATCCCATGTGTCTTCTTACCACCTCACTGACCTGCATTAAACACCATGGCCAAA
Organism: Hemiscyllium ocellatum; assembly: GCF_020745735.1. Taxonomy (NCBI): domain Eukaryota; kingdom Metazoa; phylum Chordata; class Chondrichthyes; order Orectolobiformes; family Hemiscylliidae; genus Hemiscyllium; species Hemiscyllium ocellatum. The sequence continues at coordinate 9,402,404 of NC_083409.1, forward strand.
TCTTCCATCTCCACATGACTTGCAGTTTCAAATTCCTTCATTATCTGAGATACAGATAGAAACATCCAAACTACGAGCAACCGTAGGCCATTTGGCCCCCGAGCCTGCTCCACCATTCATTATGATCATGGCTGATTATCCAACACAGTCCCCTGTTCCTGCTTTCTCCCCACATTCTTTGATCCCTTTCATCCGAAGAACTACATCTAATTCCTTATTGAACACATACCGCATCTAATTCCCTCATGCTGGTAAAATGGATGAGAATTATTGGGTTGTTGTTTTTTGACCAGTATGGACACAATGGGCTGATGGGCCTTTTGGGTCTCTCTGACTCGATGATTCTATTATTATACTTTAAGAATAACTGAGTACCAAGGACTGACCACTGTGTAACTACCTGTCATTCAGAAAAAGACTCATTCTTTCTGTCCTGTCTGCCAACCAGTTCCCAATCCATGTCAGTATGTGAACCCCAATCCTCTTGTTCATTTGGTCTAGATCTGGAAGCCACACCCTTACTAATTGTGGGACCAGATTCTGAACAGTCTGTCTCATCCTTCGAGGGCTCCTACTGCCCTGACACTGATTTCCCATCATGCCATTGGTTCCGATCCACTTTTACCAAAGCACCACACAGTTTAGTAAAATGAAAACTTTTACACTTGCTCCATGGTTCTCCATTTCCATCCCTACTCTCAATCTCACTGAGTTCTGATCACTGTCACGAAAATGCTCCCCCATTGACAGCCCTTCCAGCTGCCCAGAAACTGTCCCTTCTCTCTATGCTACTTCACCATCACCTTCTCAGGGGCAATTAGGGATGGGTAATAAATGTTGGCCCTGCCAGTGACACCCACATCCCAAGAAGCAATGTGAACAATGCTTGGTCATTTGTTGGGTTTATTCTGTATTGACGACAAATGTTCAAAAAGATTGTATGGCCAGATTATGGTTGAATTCCCTTCCAGTGGCAGGAATTAAAATTGTTTCTCTTGTCTTTCAGGCCGTGAGAACTCTCAGCCCAAGCTGACCTTGCTGCCCCCCTCCCCGGAGCAGGTCAATGCCAAGGGCACTGCCACCCTGGTGTGCCTTGCCAATCACTTCTATCCCGATGAGCTGGAGGTGCAGTGGAAGAAGGACGGTGCAGTCATTTCGGACGGGGTTCAGACCAGCAACTACCTGCGAGCTTCAGACAGCACCTACAGTGTCAGCAGCCTGCTGACCCTCTCTGGGTCTGACTGGGAGTCCGACGCTCGCTTCTCCTGTGCCCTCACCCACGTGACCCTCCCCTCTCCCCTCAGCAAGAGCATCAGGAGATCAGAATGTGTGTAGAGTGTTGGAGACAGTCCACAGAGGAGACACAACTTTAAACAGAACAGGGCTGAGCTGGCAGGACAAAGGTCATTGTCAGCACTGAATTTCAACTCTCTTCCTTCTCAGGATTGCTCAGAGAAACTTCTGAGGTTTGGATATTAAAGCAGGTCATCGCGACAGTGTCAAGAGAGCTTTACACTGTGTCAAACCCCATGCTGTCCTTGTCCTGGGAATGTTTGATGGGGACAGGATTGCCTTGTTATGTTAGCTGCACAAAACAATGTGAACCTCAGAAGTCTCTGCTTCAGTAAACCAGATCTCCTTCCTGCTCAGCTGCCAGTTCCAGTTTAAGGTTTTGTCACTGTTTAAAGGGGCAGGATTCTCGTGTTATTGAGAAAATCTCTCCAAGTGTTTTCCTCAAGCTCCATTGGGGCTATGAATTTGAGCAGCTTCCTCTGTCTGGGCTGTTAATTGCAGTTGTTTCTTTTTCTGTGAATGTGAATGTGGAAAAGGGAATAAAGGTGAAAATTCAGTCTCTGTCTCCGTGTGCTTTGGAAATAACTGACTTTCTCCTCCCCCATCTTTCAGTTGATTGGCTGTATTTCAGCAGGTCATTGTCACAATTGGTTACTTGGCCTGTCAATCAATTACAATCATCAATCATCAATCATTTTCAAATGATCCCTTTAATCAGGAATTTATGTAGATTCCAAAAAGAACAGAAACTGAAAGTTGTTGGGACTCAGTAAGTGCAATCTGATGCATTCCCTCTTCACTCTGTTGGTACATGCCCAGCTGATGGGATCGAACTGTGCAATCTCTGCTGCATGTCGGATAGCCCCTGAAATAATCTTCGGCCAATCACAGACATTGTTGGCTGTGTGCCTCTCTGAGTGTGAGTGTTTAACTCAATACTGCCTGTAGATGTCTCTCTGAGTGTGGCTGTGTTACTCAGAGACACACCACAGACAGTATTCAGAAACACACCCACATTCGGTGAGACACCGATCCGCAGCATGGAGTGTGAGTGTGTTACTCAGTGCTGCCTGAAGGTGTCTCTCTCAGTGTGTGTGTGTTACTCTGTGCTGCCTGTAGGTGTCTCTCTCAATGTGAGTGTGTTACTCTGTGCTGCCTGTAGGTGTCTCTCTCAGTGTGAGTGTGTTACTCTGTGCTGCCTGTAGGTGTCTCTGAGGTCTGTGTCTCCGAGCGATGGATTGAGAATGGGCTTTGTGCTGGGGATTGAAGATTAGGCTTTAATCTTCTCAAATCATGAATGAAAAACAGCTCAGCTGATTCAGTCTGAGATGGCAGCTCATTCAGATGGCCAAAGTTAAAAAACACACAACACCAGATAATAGTCAACAGGTTTATTTGGAAGTAAAAGCATTCGGAGTGCTGCCCCTTCATTAGGTAGCTGGAAGGGCAGGATCATTGGGCACAGAATTTATAGCAAATTCAGATAGCAGCTGTAAAAGGTGAATACTGAGAGTGTATTCTCAGGAAGGGAGGGATTTCAGAGGCAGTGGGCACTGTGCTCCCAAATGTGTTGATCAATTCCGAGGAGATTTTTTGAATCCAGGGCCAGAGGAGTTGTGGCTGCCTGCCCAGCCAATGCTGGCTCCCCATAGTCATATTTCAGTGGTTAATTAACCCAAAACTAGGTGCAGCAATATTACCTTCCAGGGAGAGGAGTTGTCTGAGGGAGGGAGGTTGAATTCTTGCAGCCCCAAGAGAGGTTGTGGTGGATTAATGACAGGTATGACCACCATGAAGGTGCCACCTTCTCTCCCCCTGCTACAGCTGTGATGACCCTCAGGTTAAAAGTGTGACTGCTCTGGGATAATGACCACATTCCTGGGTGATGGAGGGAAGGCCAACCTCTCCCAAAGGCAGCACAGGCTGGATTGAAGGTGAAACAAGAGTAAGCAGGGGGAGATTGAGGATGACAGAAGGAGGGGGTTGGTTGGCAGGTTGTTATTCAGAGTCAGGTACCAGAGTTTCAGTCCTTCTGACACTCCTCTTTTTTCTTTTTTTCTTCTTTTTTTCTTACTTACACGTGGAGAGTCCTTGACACTGATCCAGCTCCCTCAGAGCCAGCTCTCAGAATGTTCAGAACCCCTAACATGCCTGTTTTATTTCACCCCCACACTGCCGCCGAATGCAGGGGAGCTTATTTTTTTTCCCCAGCACCCATGGTGTGTGTGTGTGTAGGTGTGAGACACAGTGAGAGACACAAAGCGCACGAATCTTTATTCAATTTCCACCACCAGGAAGATAGGAAAACATCCGCGTGGCCAGTGACAAGCAGTGCACTTCACATCAAAGGGCAATGTTGTGTGATCAAACAGTGAAGGGGAGGGCAGGGATTAAGACACTCCTCTTTTTATCTGCCAGCCAGGACTCCTTGATTGGACAAAGTTAACTGTCCCTGTCAGGGAACTCATATTTTATCAAAAAGAATAAATCATTTATTGAACAAGGAGCTCAAGAGCTAAACGACACGAGACAAAATGAATGGTTTGAAATATTTCATCATGGGCACCACAAATAAGATTTGGGGAAGAATGTTTTCACTCAGCGGGTGGTGGGAATCTGGAATGGCCTGTCATAGAATCCCTACTGTGAGGAAACAGGCCATTTTCACCAACACGTCCACACTTATCCTTGGAAGAGTAACCCACCCAAGACCCAATCTCCTATCCCATTACTCTACTTTTGCCCTGACTAATGAACCTAACCTACACATTCCTGATCACTATGGGCAACATTAAACAGCCAATTCACCTAACCTGCATGTCTTTAGAATGTGGGAGGAAACCAGAGCACCCAGAGGAAACCTACGCAGACATTTGGAGAATGTACACACTCCACACAGACATTTGCCTGAGGCTGGAATTGAACCTGGGTCAAAACACTCAGACTGGCCTTGACTTCGCTCCAGCTTCTGCCTCCACTTCAGGCCCCTCCCACTCTGCAACCAAGACTCAGACTGCATTTCCCACAGTCACCCTGAGTCCAACTGCCTACCTGCAGCCAGCCAGCACACTCGCTCTCCCTCCTCACCCATCCACCCCCACAATGCACCCTCTCCCTCCACTTCTCCCTCTTCACCTCATCCCCACCTTCCCACTCCCCCACCTCACTCCACAGCCCACCTCCGCCCCAATCTCCTTTCTCTCCAACACCCATTCCCCCGTGCTACACCACAACCAACCCTCACCCACTGCATGCCATCACACTTCCCCCTCCCCTCTTTCAGCCAACTTGGGCCCCCCTCCAAAACCTCAACCCTGAGCTTTGCCCCATATTTACTATACCGCCCTGACCTCAAACTGTCTGAGGCCAAAAGATCCATCCTCAGGAAAGGGCTCACAGTCATTCCCGCCCGACCCCACCTCAACGACACCCACACCCACCACGATGCGGAGCTCTTCTTCTGCCGCCTCAACCTCCGTGTCTTCTTCTTTAACAAAACTTCCAAACTCCCTCTGAGGAACCTTTCTCCCATCTCTAACTTTACTCCTCCATTTGGTCTCCCCCTATTAGCTGTGTACACACTCGAGACCTCTTCATTGCTGACTGTTGATGTGCCATCACCCGCCTCCATTTCTCCCCTCACCCATTCCAACCACACCCCCTCTGATCAAGCACTCCACTCTCTATGTGCCAACCCCTGTTTCACCAACAAACCTGCTGACAAATGTGGGGTGGTGTTAGTCTGGAGAACAGACCTAAAAGTCACAGAGGCTGAACCCCAACTCTCAGACACCACGTCCTACCTCCTCCTTGCCCATAACCCCACTGTGACCCATCAGGCCAAAATCACTCACACTGTCAGTGACCTCATTGCCTCCAGTGATCTCCCCTCCACTGTCTCTCATAGTCCCTCAGCCCTGCATTGCCCAGTTCTCCCTGGTCCCCAAAATCCACAAGCCCAACTACCCAGTTGACCCATCATCTCAGCATGCCCCTGCCCCACCGAACTCCTCTCATCCTACCTCAACTCTCCTCCTTGGTTCAGGCACTGCCCACCTACATCTGATACATCAACCATGCCCTGCACCTCTTCAGTAGCCTCCAGTTCCTTAGGCCTAAGTGCTTTATCTCCACGATGGATGTGCAGTCCTTATACATGTCCATACCCCACAAGGATGGCCTCCAGGCCCAACACCTTTTCCTTTGCAACGGACCCATCCAGTCCCGGTCCACCAATATATTCCTCCGCCTTGCCAAACTAGTCCAGGGGGTGGCCATGGGCCCCCGTTTGAGCAATGTCGACCAGTCCCTCTTCAGTGACTATACAGGCACTGTGCCATTACATCAGTGACTATATCGGTGCAGCATCCTGCATCCAGGCTGAACTGGAGTGGTTCACTGACTTTCTTCATAACTTCCACCCTGTCCTCAAAATCACCTCATCCATCTCAGACACCTCCCTGCCCTTTCTACACCTCTCCATTTCCAATTCTGGCGATAATCTTCAAACAGGCAATTACTACACACCCACTGACTGCCATTACTACCTGGGCTACACCTGCTCCCAACCAGTCTCCTGCAGAACTCCATCCCATTCTCCCAATTCCTCTGCCTCCACTCCATCTGCTCGGATGAGGAGACATTTCGCTGATCACAGATGTCCACCTCTTATGAACAACATGCTTTTCCTCCTTCTGTCATCCTTCTGTCATCCACTGCACTACCTCCATTTCCCGTTCCATTGCTCTAAACCGACCCCTCTCCAAACACAATGAAGTCAGACTCACCATTGTCCTCAACTATTACCAATCCCTGTACCAATTAACGCATCATCCTTAAACACTTCCACCAACTCCAACTAGACTAACCACCAAGAACATTTTCCTCTCCCCACCCCTGGCTGCCTTCCACAAGGACTGTTCCCTTTGACAATTCTTGGTTTGTGGCATCTGCCCACCTACCCTCCCGAACCCCCAGGAACCTTCTTTTGCAACACCAAAAGATGCAAAGCCTGCTGGTACACCAATCCGTCCCCTCCATCCAGGGCCCCCAAACAGTCCTTCCAGGTGAGACATTGCCTCTCCTCCAAACTAGTTTACTGCATCAGGTGCCCGTGATGTGGTCTTCTCTACATTGGGAAGACCAAATATAATCTTAGGGAACGTTTCACCGAGCATCTCAGCCAGGCCTGCAAGGGCCGATCAGACCTCTCAGTCACAGTCCATTTCAATTCCCCTTCCCATTCCCTTTCCGACATGACCATCATCAGCCTCCTCCATTGCCACAATGAACCAAACCACAAATTGGTGGAACAATACTTCATCTTCCATCTGGGCAGCCTACAGCCCAGATGACTCAACATTAAGTTCTCCAATTTCAAATAACCACTCTTCCCTTCCCCCGATTCCCTTCCCAGCCCCTCTCCCTCCCTTCCACTCCTGCCTGCCACCTACCGGATTCATTCCTCCCATTGACCAACCAAGTTGTACCATCTACCTGTCTTCACCTATCCTCACTTAATCATCCTGTCCCCACTACCCCCTTTATCTGCTTCCTCTACACCTAACCCCATTCCTGAAGAAGGATTACACCCAAAACATCAACTTCTCCACCACCTGATGCTGCCTGCCTTGCTGTGTTCTTCCAGCCTCCTGCCTGTCACTGAATGGAACCAGAAAAGGGTTAGACAATCAAGTATCAGGGCCATCAACAAATGGGAATGGGACATGCTACAGACAGATGCATTGAGACAGTCAATCACAAAGAGAAGACCAAACTGGAAATGAAACACTAATACACAGTGGATGGAATTTAATGTCAAAAAGTGTGAGACCATACAGTTGGGTCAGAATAATCTAAAGGCCGACTATTATTTAAGTAGTGAGAGATTCCAACAAAGTGCAGTACAGAGTGATCAGGGTAGTATTGTGCATGAAACACAGACAGTTAGTGCAGGAGCAGCAAGTAATCGAGAAGGCGAATGGAATTTTCACCTTTATTGCTGGGGGTTGGAATTTAAAAGTAGAGAAATCTTGTTAAAACTATCGAGGGTGTTAGTGAGCCTGCATTTGGAGTATTTGTCCCTGTATTTAAGAAAGGATGGACAGCTATTGGAGGCTTCCTCCTGCTCCTATTTCCCATGTCCTTGTGTGCTCCAGTGTCCTTCCCTCACAGCAGAGCTGGTTGGAGCCTGCCTGCAGTAGCAGCCTCCAGTCTCTGGGTGGTGCTGTGAAAAGATCTGCCTTGCCCAGGCTGTCACAGTTCCCACATCAAAACAATGTCTGGTTTTTGGAAGTATTCCATTGACTGTGAAACATTTCCAAACATCCTAAGTTCAAGAAACGTATAGCATAAATATAATTCTGTCTCCTTTTATATTTTATCTCCATGTCTCCCAGCTGTCGCCTGACAACATCACACACTTGCGCTAAATCTAGAATGAATCATGAATCTCTGGGAGAACTTAATCTATGACAACACTGGGATTAATAACCACCTCCTCAGTGGGCTTTGAGGGTGAAGGTCAACAGCAGTCTCACTGGGACTTGATCTGGGTTATCTTGATCGTGATCCAGTCAGTCAGTGTTTTTGTCTGGGTCCAGATAGTACAGACCAACCTCGGACCCTGTGATCTGATTGAAGTGAAGGGTTAGCTGTGCTGGGCTTTCACACATGGCTCACACACATAGTGAAGCAGGGATTACACATTTCATGAGAGTAAATGGAACTAACAAACTGGTTGGTTGTGACATCCCCAACCTGTCCCCAAGAGAGTGGGGACAGGAACAGTAGTATTCTCAGACAGAAAGGGTGGTAAAAATTATATCCTGCAAGGAGAGCGGAGACAGGAAAAGCGACGCTCCGCAGAGACAGGCGAACAGTAACTGTCTGCTCCCCACTTTCTTGTTGTGACATATGCCCTTGGGAAATGGGTTTGGTTTTTATTTTCTCAATTGTATTTAGGTTTGCCGAGGTGATTCGGGAACAAGGATTCCAATTCAATATTTTGTGTAGCAGCAGATCTACTGAAGGTCATGGTTTCATTTGGAGTTTGCCCAGGATTCTGTCCAGGCTGATACAGCATGATTTACCAGTGTTGCTCCTATTGGGCTAAACCATCACACACGAGGGAATCTGACAGGCACTTTCTCTTTGTGCTGGCAAATGAGAGATTTGCTTTTACTGCAATGGTGGCCAAAGAAATGAGTCAGTGGAGGTAGTTCCACAATGTTCTGATGTTCATGATGGGATTAACCTCGACAGTTCCCACTTGCTTTAAACACCGACAGTGGAACAGGAAGTCACCACGCAGTGGTCTCCTGGCTCACACTGAGAAACCAAATTGATGGTATAACTGCAGAGAGCAAGACAATGGCTTGGACTCACCGAACAACCAGAGGCTTCAGCCAACAATTGGATCAAAGGCAAATGGAGTGTTGTATAAACTCTCAGTATCTCGGGAACAAACACAACTGCTGAGCTACAAAACCGAACAGAATATTTTTACAACAAATTGTCATTCCAAAAGTAAAATACAAACACAATATGCATAAAACCTGAGTACAATCTAATTTCAGAGACTACAGCATTTTCTTTGAAAGTTGGATGATAATGAGATGAGAATTCAAACAGCCACCCATTCCGTCACACAGTGTTGAAGTTGCACTGTCGTCATCATTACACGTTTGCAAGCTTCTTAATACATGAAAGGGGAGAGAACCATTGCAAACTGTATTACCACGAGTCGGGATCCATTAAAAACTAAGACCATGATATTAAATGCTCCCAGCCAGATGCAACACTGACGCATTCACATCATTGGAATGTTAAATGATGTTAAAAAGTCTGCCAACCACTTTCATGAAGACAGAGTATTTAAATCTCAAGAGGCATTGATGATTTTTTTTCAGTTCTATAGCAAGGAAGCAGCAGCTGACATATGAACTCCAACAAACTAATGATAACAGGCACTGAATACAGAGCAGGTTCCTGAGAGAGAAAAAAAACAGCAGAGATCTGTCCAAGCTAGGAATATTTTAGACCAGACACCTTGTTGCCAGCAAGTTACTGCAACTTGAAAATTCCAGTATGGTTAGAGAGAGAAAAAGGACAATGTGCAGATTGTTGAACAGGCCCCTACACCTGGGCCTGAGGCAGGAGCCCAAGCTCCAACACACTGGCCTCACTTCACACCAACCTTCACACAGTGCGGGGTCATGAACTCCGGCCATCAATCCCTCTGGGACCGGGACGGAGTGAGGGAACAGGGGCAATTGTAGAAGAGTCAATAAGGAGTAAAGCAAGATGGAGAGGGTGTTTTGGAAAGGGGTTAGAGGAGGAAATATACTTTGTGTCACTCAGTACTGACATCATCACAGAATGAACAAAACAGCACACTGTGAAGACAAACAAAAGTCACATCAAATTACTTTTCTTTATCACACGGGACATTTTCATTGAGGTGCTTCTGAAGCTGTACACTCTCTCTATGGGTCTCTGCAGATTGAGCCTGTCAGCTCCAAGCAGAGTCCCACTTTACGTTTCACTGATCAGGGACAGTGAAGCAGCTGCCCTCTAGTGGCGAGAGAGCGCTTGCACGGCTGCTGAGGATTATGGGTAAAGTCCCCTTCCATTCGCGCCCACACAAACCAGCAGCTACTTCAGCTGCTTTATTGAAAACCACAAGCTTTCAAGGCGCTGTTCTTTCAACGGTGGAACTGGCCACACGATCAAACGAATTAGGGGCAGATGAAGGAGATTCATCCTCTTGAGCCTGCTCCCCATGGCTGACCTGATTATTCACATTCTTGCCTTACTCTGATAGATTCTTGAAAGCAATGGCTATCTACTTCTTCACTACAAGCATTCAGAGGTTTCATTTCTATGTTTGAAGGAGAGTTCCAAAGATCTATGACCTTATGCAAGAAGAAAAAAAACCTGCTTTTCTTGGTCTTAAATGAGGGAACTTATTTTAGTTTTATATTCTCCCTGTAAAGGAAGCATTCTTTTCATATCCACGCCATTGATATGGCATCTGCTTTTAATCAGCTGCTCTCTTATGAGAACAGCTGCCTATCCTGCCACCTTCAGTAACTGATGCACAATTGCATCCAGGTCATACTGCCCCTCCACCCACCCATACTTGTACTCTTTAGTTTGTTGGTCTCTCCAAGTTTCCTTCCAAAATGATTGTGACATCTCTTTCCATTAAATTGTTTCTACAGCCATCTGCTCATTCCATTAACTTACCTACATGTTTTTCGAAGTTCGAAGCTATCTTCTTCAGCAGCTGTAATACATCCAAGTTTCATACCATCAGCAAATTTTGAAATTATGCCTTGTGCACTCAGGTTAACATTTATTTAACTATTTTAAGTATTTTTAAAAAAAAATTTTACAAACTATTTTAAATCAAACCTAAAATGTATTGCCCATCTCTAGTTGCTCGGACTGAGTTCTGAGCCAGATCATGGGGCCGTTAAGAATGAATCACGTCACTGTGTGGGACTGGAGTCACAGACCGGGTGATGACTGGGTTCCCTTGTCCAAACCACATTCATGAACATGACATTGAGTTTCATGGTTTTTTTTTGTTCAGATCCCAGCACCTTCCTTCCCAGATATTACATGGCTCACCACCGTCCTCTCGGACAATTAAGGAAAGGGCAACAAATAGCAGCCATTTTTGTGCCCGCCCATCCCAGGAGAAATCAAAATAAATTAGGTACACTTCAAATGATCAAACTGGTGAGGCTTGAATTCATCTCTTTGAGAGACTGTAGGCTAGGCTAAAAGTAGGGCCATGACACGGGTGACCCTGGTTTGTCAGACTGAAAGGTGGAGTGTCCTTCAGATTGACACTGGGATCAGGCACAAAATGAATTACACTCAAAGACCGAACAAACGGCTATCAAACTGCAGAGAACAGTAATTTATCCAAGGGAACTCAACAGGTATCAGTGGGTGTAAGAGCATTAGGCAGGCAAGTGTCAGATCTTGTTGAATACACCAGAAACACAGTCACTCATTAAGAGAAGCAGGGAAATGGGAATAATTGAAATCTCTGCTGAGAGATGGAAGGGGTTTTCTCGGTTGTAACGCCTCTGAGAACGATAAAACTTGAAGGGTCGTTTATATCATAAACAACATTGCAGCATGGTGAACTGCTGCCTTCCTGAACCCGCTGCAGCCATGTGCTGTAGGTAGACCCAGAATGCCCTGAGGGAGAGAATGCCCTGATTTTAACCCAGTGACAGTGAAGGAACAGGGATATATTTCTAAGTCAGGTTTGGGGAAAATCTTACAGCTGGCAGTGTTCCCATGTGTGTACTATTTTAAAAGATGTTAATAACCTGAAAAAGAGGAATAATAAAGGGAAAGTAATGCTAGAAAGCATTCGACTGGATGGTGATGGATTAATTATTGCGGTGACTTTTTGGGTAGAGTTGGCTGTTCTTGTCCAGCAGCAACATTCTCCATGGTAACGCTTTATTGCATTCCAAAAGAAGACGTTTAAACCTCAAAACTCTGACCTCACTCAAAGGCAGTGCTAATTATTGACAGATTTTATGATTTTTTTAAAAGAAGTTTCAGCCTTGGCTAAGTTTATAGAACTCCTTCCATGGAGTCAGAAAGGTTTGGCTTCAGTTCACTCTAAGGTGGGTCAACAACTATCTCATCCATCAGTGACAGAACTGCTGGGAAGTTCCTTTTGGCTCCTGGGAAGGTCCGCAGTTGGAAGCGAGCAGAGCAATGCTTGTTGGAGACAAGGCTATCACTGGAGACCTTGGCTTATTATGGAAGCCCAGACTAAATGCAACTAAAGGCAGGTGTGGGTCATGGGAGAGGTGGCAGTTTAACATGAGGACATCATCTGAAGCTCGGTCCCTTGATTGGACACATTGTGGGAAAGCCAAGCTGATTTAATCCTTGAGCTGCCATTAAATCAGGATAGATTCAGGAATTTAGGGGTCAATTGGTTCCTCAGTCTAGTTGATATCGTCTGATGGTGGCTGAGAATTCCAGTTCACTACTTCTGTCCTGATATTCATTGGGAGAAATTTTAGCTGCCATTGGGGATATTGAAATCGGCTACTTGAGTGATTAAATGTGCCTGGAGTCATGTTTCCAACTGTATTAAATCTGGGTCAAAGTGTAAACATCAAACCTGATATTTCGTTTGCAAAACTGAGAGAAGATGTGCAGGTTAGGTGGTTGGCTGTGCTAAATTACTCATTATGCCCAAGAGATGTGCAGGCTAGCAAATGGAAAATGCAGGGTTACAGGGATAGGGTAGGGGATGTGTGGGTCTGGGTGGAATGGTCTTCAAAGTGTCGATGTGTACTTGATTGGCCTCCTTCCACACGGAAAGAATTCCTCGATTCTATAATTGTATGAAGGCTAGAACAGGATCTCGACAGTGGAGGGAGGGTATTCTGATGTTCAAAAATTCATAAACAAAGAAACACAGTAAATGTAGATTTACCATCAGCGCTGACAAACTAAAAGGCAAAATGACACATTCTCCAGTCATATACCAGGTACAGAAAGGAGATCAGGAAAAATATTTTGATGCAGTTATTTGAATTTAATGATTATAAACTGAGTGCTCTGTTCAAAAAAGTACAGAATTACTTTTTAGGATTTCAACAGGTCTGAAGCAAAAGAGGAAATCAGGATCAGTCAGTTCAGAATACAGAATTTGAGTGAGACAAAACCCTTCTTGCGAAAGCGTTTCATTTTGCCTTGCTTTCTCTCCATGGATGCCGCATGACCCGCTGGGATCTTCAGTCTACATGGTATTTGCCTTTGCTGTGCTATTTCTTGCAAATTGTCCTGATGTGTGCAAGACAGAATCTTTGACAAAATGTGCCTTTTTTCAGCAATATTCAAATTCAGATCAGTTTGGAAGAGAAAGCAGGGCCATGGAATCATCTTTCCTGCAGGGAGGGAGGGAGTGTGTGTGGAATCTCCCATGGGCACGGTTCTCCTGGCTGCCACCACATCAGGAAGGCTGGAGCTTGATGATTGAGCTGAATGGACAGGGCTCACTCTCACAGTCCTCAGAGCCATGGAGCCTCTTGTAATGGGAGCATCTGCTTGGTGTTGGGGCAGACAATGACATTGCAGTGGGATTGGAAATGGGACAACTCGACACTGGATGCTGCACAATGGCTGCGCCGACTCTTCCTCTCTGCCTGATCCCTTCAGGAGTGAACGTGGATGTACAGAATAGCTGAACACCTTGGTTTTTGAAGAAGGCATGTGCAATGGAACATTATTCTCCAGCTGACTGTCACCAGCTTGGTGCTAGAAAAGGTTCCTTTATTCATTGAGCTGAGAGCCTTGCTCCTGACCCAGCAGATTGGTGTTGTGTGGAGTTTCAGGAGATAAAGTGAGGCTGAGGAGGGAGTGAATGAGCAAGTGAGTAAATCTGCTTCTCAAATTTCCCAGCAACATTGAGAACTCAGGGTTAAGACACAAAGGAGGAAGGATGAAGAGTTGAAGAAAGATTTCACACAGACAATATGCATGAGTGGGTATAGAGAAAAAAAACTAATTAATTCTTTTGAAATTACAAAATTAGAGGCTGGATTAGGCCACTCAATCCTTCAGGACTTATCCACCAATAAATAGGACCATGGCTGATGTGAATTTGCTTCCAGCACCACATTCCCATCCATCACACCTCCCTGATGTGTCACCATTTTCTTCAACTCAGTCTCCAATCCAAACACCCTAAGTGGGAATTGTTGCAGTTTCATACGTTCACAACAGATGTATTTACACTGAATCACTTTACTTTAGTAAAGAAATACATATCCCGCTTACAAACAAAATACATCCATTCCTTGGTGATACCAGTAATTGCCTTCAGTATCTGAATTAAAGTTTTTGTGCTTTCCATTTATTGACCTTCCCGAATGGGGGTGTCCCGGAGCAGTACAAGACGACATGAGGATATAGACGGGCTGGGAGGGTCAGATGGGCTGATCAGTAACAAGTGGAATTCTTTCAATAAATGTGAGTCAGTGGACTGAGCTCTCCCTGACCATGCGAGTGAGGTGAGGGCAGAGTGACAGCACTTGACATCAAGGTCTCTTTGATGGTGTGTGGCATCAAGGATCTGAGCAATGCAGCAGCTTTTCACCAGGAAGGGATCAACATCGGGATCCCTCTGAGCAACTCCTGGGAGTTCTGTCATCCCAAAGGGACACATCCCCCTCCTCAGTTCCCACAAACAGCAGCAAGTCAAGCACACACTGTCCAAACTGTTTGGGGGAGCTGACCTGAACTCTCACAGCTCTGTGCCATGCTCTGCTGGAAGATGGAGGGACTATTGGGAACCCTTGGCACCAGCTCCATCAATATTGTTGGTCTTTAAACATGAAGTGAACTTGCCCTGGTCCTCAGCCCTCCCTGACCCAATACGGACCAGGGCACATTCGAAATGACCAACTGTGTAAAGACATATTGCCAGTCTGTCTGCAATGATCCAATCTGTTCTGAACACTCCCTGAGTGAGCTCACTCTGTTATGTTCAGATACACTGCCATTGAGTGCCCAGGGAGCCCATCCTTACACTATATACATATCAAAGTCCCCCAAGAACTTCAGTTTGTTCTTCATGGACATCCCAGTGGTATTGAGATGCATCTGTGTGTGTTGATCATCCCACACACACACACACACACACACACACACACACACACACACCCCTACAGACACACCTCACATGGTCATGGGGATTATTATGGAGTGAAAGTACCCTCCCCACTCTGGGTTTGGATCTTTCCCATCTACACTCTGAGTTCAGCTTACTCTCGGCATCATTCTTCAATCTTTCTGAACTCCAACACACCTTCCTTCTTTTCCCCATTTATTGGGGATGATTTTCTCAGGGCCCTGATTCCTACTGAAAGTGCCCCTTCTGTCCCTAATTTAGTATTGCCCTCCTGCTCCCGGGACCCCATTGCCCTCTCTCTTCTCCCCCTCGTGTTCCGTGCCTTGAGGGTGGAGGTTAACACACCCTTTTCCCTGAGGTTTCAGCTCAGGCCATTTCCAAAGCACACAGAGACAGAGACTGAATCTTCTTCATCTTTATTCCCTTTTCCAGATTGACATTGACAGAAAACAGTCAGCAATTAACAGCCCAGACAGAGGAAGCTGCTCAAATTCACAGCCACAATGGAGCTTGAGGAAAACACTTGTGGAGATTTTCTCAATAACCTGAGAATCCTGTCCCTTTAAACAGTGACAAAACCTTATATTGGAGCTGGTGGCTGAGCAGGAAGGAGATCTGGTTTCTTGAAGCAGAGACTTCTGAGGTTCACATTGTTTTTACACAGGGGACAGTTTTCAATATCTTTGAAAGGTTATGCTTGTTATTACAAGTCAACATTGTCCCCAACAAACAGTCTCCTGGACAGGGACAGAATACGGTTAGATCCAGAGTAAAGCTCTTTCCGTACTGTTCCCACCAAAGACACCCAGGACAGGGACAGGATAAGAAACTGAATAATGCTGTCTCCACATTGTCCTCGTCAAACACTGCCAGGACAGGGACAGCACTGGTTGGGAACAGAGTGAAGCTCTCTCTACAGTGTCACAGTAACCTGCCTTAACCCCTGAACCTCAGAGTCTCCCAGAGGCCAGTCTCAAGAAGGAAGAGAGTTGAAATTCAGTGTGACAATAACCTTTGTCCTGCCAGCTCAGCCCTGTTCTATTTAAAGTTGTGTCTCCTCTGTGGACTGTCTCCAACACTCTACACACATTCTGATCTCCTGATGCTCTTGCTGAGGGGAGGGAGGGTCACATGGGTGAGGGCACAGGAGAAGTGAGCGTTGGACTGGCAGAAGTATCAATTTTAATATTTGTATCATACACCTAACAAACCCGATGTATTTTTAAATTATTTTTTGATTGTGACATTCAAGTCCCCCACCCAGAGTACATTCTGTGCCCTCATCACCCTCAGAACTTCCGCTAAGTGCTGTTCAACATGGAGGAGAGACTGACTTTCTGACAGAGCGGCATTCCCTCAGTACGAACCCCTGACAGTGGGCTCTGTCTCAGTAATGACTTTCTGACAGTGCAGCACTCCTTCAGTACTCACCCTTGACAGTGCAGCACTCCCTCAGTACTGACCCATCATTAGTGCAACACTCCATCAGTACTGACCCTCTCCAATGGCGTGGCACTCCCTCAGTACTGTCCTTCTGACAGTGCTGCACTCCCTCAGTAGGGCACTCTCAGCCTGGATAATTTGCTTCAGTGATAGAATCATGTAATGATGGAATCTGTACAATGTTGAAGCAGGCCATTCACCCCAATGTGTTCACACCAATCCTCCGAAGAACATTCCACCCAGATCCAAACCACTGCACTATCCCTGTAACCCTGCATTTCCCAATGGCTCATCCACCCAGTCTGCAACATTGTAAGTGTGAGGGGAGAGTGCTCCCCACTGAGACCAGGCTGACACCTCCTGGTCCAAGAGCCTGCCTTGCTTCCCAATCCCAGCCCACACTTGGAGGAATGAGCTATTCGAGATGTTTCCCAGCCAGGGATAGTGCCTTCAGGAGAGAGATGGAGAGCAGATGATAGGGGCAGGGGCAGTGGGTCTGTTGTCTTGAGGTAGGGTGTAGGACACATTGAAGCAGGCAATGGCAGGTGCTGAGCCCTTTCCCCGGAAGAGTTTGTAAGTTGATGGGTGAAAGTGGGAGGGGCACTAGAGTAACACCTTTGTTGCTGCTGAAACTCTTGCTGCCTGCTCTGTCACGTCCGAGAGACACACAGATACATCAGACACACAGGAGGCAGCTTTCTGTGGATGTTCTCCTGGGGCAGATCTCATCAATCATGGAGCTATGGTCAGTAACAGTGTAAGCTGTGCAGCCAAGAGGTGGGCACTGTGGAGTGTGGAGTGTTTTATTCCCCCCCCCGACTCTACTTTGATTCACTCCCTGCCCTCCCCTTCACTGTTTGATCACGTAGCATTGGCCTTTGATGTGAAGGACACTGCTTGTCACTGGCCACTCGGGTATTTCCTTTCTTCCTGGAGGTGGAAATGAATAAAGACTTCTGCACTTGTCATTTTTCACTGTGTCTCACACTTGCACACATACAATGTGGTGCTGGGGAAAAATTATGCACCACCATTGTTAGGCAGCTGTGTGGGGTTATAGAAAAGAAAAAAAAATAAAAACTGTGCTGCCCTGAAAGCCTGAGTCTGCATCTCAGCTTGGAAGGATATCAGCAATTAATCATCAAAATTGGTCCTGCCCTCCACAGCCTAGTCAGGCTGCCTGTGCCTTTCCATCACTCCCAGGTTTTCCCTTGTGCCACAGCTCATTCTCCTGAGAGTTGGCTATACTCAGGCCCAGCACATGATCTTGTCCCACTGTCAGATCCTCTTCGAGAAACTCATGGCTCACCACTGCCATCTCCTGGGCAATTGGAGAAGGGTAATAAATAGCAGACAGGTCAATACATTCCCCATCCCAAGAGAAATAAAAAAAAAACGATGTAGAATTCAAATGATCAAACTGGTGGAAGATGGAGTGGATCCGTGATTAAATTTCACCTGATAATTGCTGTATTAAGTTCAAGGTGAACTTAAGGTGGTCTCTGCTGAATTCAGATCAATTCTCATGGTTAACTTTCTCTCCAAACTGATTCTAATTTGAGTGTTGCTGAAAAACAAAACATTTTCTTGAAGCTTTTTGTCTTGCATGCATCAGGACAATTTGCAAGAAATGCCACAGCAAAGGGAAACAATATTTAAACTGGTGTGTTCATAGTGACAACACCTCAATCTGTCAGCACTTTCCTCTCATGCAATATAAATTGTTTTTTCTCTTTCGATTGATTTTTGCAATTGCCCTGATGAGGAAAAACAAAAAGCTTCCACAATATTCTCAAATAATTATTTGATCGTAATTTACTCTTTTGCTCTGTAATTGTCTTGTCCCATTTTGAATGGAGGTCTCAGTTTATCAGCACTCACTAAATTCCAATCTCTGCATCAAAATATTTTTCCTGATCGCCTTCCTGTACCTGGTGTTTGACCACAGAATGTGTCATTTTGCCTTTCTGTTTGCCATCATTGACAGAAAATCTACATTTACTGTGTTGATTTCATTAAGGAATTTTGAATATCAGAATTCCCTCCCTCCCTCCTCGAGATCCTGTCTGGTGTTTCCTTGTAACCTAGATCCCCTATCCCTGGACCATTCTGCATTGCACCTCATAGAAGCCCCTAACTGTCCACCATATTCCAGATGTGACCTAACCATTCTTCAGTACAGCTGTCCTGGCCACTCTCCCCTCCATCTCCTCACTCTCAACATTCATTCCAAAATCCCAGCGGCCTTTCCCATGTCTTATTCTGAAAATTTTCCCAATTTTAAGCATTTATGTCACTGGCCATCCTTTCTTACCCCTGCAGTACATTGTTTACAATATGAGCTGCACTTCAACATTTATTGTTCTGAGTCATTACAAGCAGGAAAGCTTCTTGCCAACTCTCAGTAGAGAAACCAATTAATCCCATTGCCCTGCTCTATCCCAATCGCTTAATTGTATTTCTGGTGTATTCAACACATTACAGTCTTACACCCACTAATGGCTTTCTGTCATCTCTTGAGTTCTTCCTGATTAACTTTTTTTTGCAGTTTAGTGACATTGTCTTTGTACCCGTTTGTTAGACCTTTGCAATTCATATTGTGCCTGATCCCAGTGCCAGTCGTTGGGGCACTCCACCTTGTAATCTGAAAAAGCAGGCTCCAGTCTTTCAAAGAGATTGATTCAAGCCTCCCCCAGGTTAATCATTTGAATTGTCCCTCATTTATTTTGATTTCTCCTGGGATGGGGAAAGCGTTGATGTGTCTGCTATTGGTCCCTTCCCTAATTGTCCTGGAGAGGGCGGTGGTGAGCAATTTAATATCTGGGAAGGACGGCGCTGGGATGTGTCCAAACAAAAACTATGAAACTCAATGTCATTTTATGTATGTTCTTTAGGCAAGGGAATCCAGTCATCACCCAGACTGTGATTCCAGTCCCACAGTGACATGATTCATTCTAACGGCCCCATGATCTGGCTCAGCAAAGAACTCAGTCCGAACTGCTGGAGATGGGCAATAAATATGAGGCTTGCCAATGACATTAACACCCTGAGAAGGAATAATGCTGCTCTTTGCTGTCTGCCTTTTAGCCTCTGAGCCACCACACTCTCGCTGGTAAGGGTCTCTAATCCTCTCACATTAATATATTAAATGATGGCAATATGTGAAGAGCTTTTATTTGAATTGTCAGTTCTCTTTTTCCCATGCCTCTCTCCTCTTCAGGGGGGAGGAGGGAAAACAGCTTTTGAACTAGGATACTTATCACAGCCCAATGAAAATGTCTCCTGTGATATGATTATCTTCACAGTGTGCTGTTTTGTTCATTCTGTGATACACGTAGACAATGTCAGTATTGAGAGGGACAAAGTATATTTCCTCCTCTAACCCCTTTCCAACACACTCTCTCCATCTTGCTTTACTCTTATTGACTCTTCTACAATTGTCCCTGTTCCTCACTC
>NC_083409.1:9722292-9816930 GCF_020745735.1 Hemiscyllium ocellatum
TGTTTGTACCTCTATCTCACGTTCACTGTTGGAGGCTTGTAGGATAGCACCAACATTGTTACTGCATCCTTCCTGTTTCTGACCTCTGCCCATATTGCCCCACTGCTCGAGTCCTCCATAGTGCCCTCCTTCACCATACCTGTGATATCCACTCTGACCAATAATGCAACTCCTCCATCCCTTTTACCTCCCTCTCGAACCCATCTGATACATCAGTATCCTGGGATATTTAGTTGCCAATCTTGCCATTCCCTCAACCAAGTCTCAGTAATAGCAATAACATCATGCTCCCAGATACTGGTCCAAGCCCTAAATTCCTCTGCCTTACCTACTACACTTCTCACGTTAAAACAAATTCACCTCAGACCATCTGTCCCTTTGCGTTCATCATCTGCTCCCTACCTACTCTTAACCTGAGTCACGCTGACTTCAATATCTAGTTCCTGACAGGCTTTAGTTACTCCCTCCTTATTGCCCACTAACCTCCTCATTTGGTTCCCATCCCTCTGCTACACTATTTTGAACCCTTCCCAAGAGCGTGATCAAACACATCCCACAGGACATTGGTTCCAGTCCTTCCCAGGTGTAGACCGCTCGATTTGTAATTGTCCCACCTCCCCAGGAACCAGTCCCAATGTCCCAAAAATCTGAACCCCTCCCTCCTGCACCATCTCTCAAGCCATGCATTCATCCTGCCTATACTTTCATTTCGACTCTGACTAGCACATGGCACTGGGAGCAATCCTGAGATTACTACCTCTGAGATCCTACATTTTAATATGGTTCCTAACTCCCTAAATTCTACTTGTCGGACCTCATTCCAATTATTACCGATATCATCAGTCCCTTCATGCACCATCACAGCTAGCTGTTCACCTCCCCCTTCAGAATGTCCTGCAGCCGATTTGAGACATCCCTGACCCGTACAACTGGGAGGCAACATGCTATTCGTGAGTCTTGTTTTTGACCACAGAACCGCCGATCTCCTCCCCTTACAAAGTCCAAATAAACCATATCCATGGGCCCCCCTTATCAAATCCACTCACTACATCCTCAAACAATTCCAGTCGATTTTTTAAGCATGATTTCCCTTTTGAAAATTCATGCTGACTCTGTGCAGTTCTGCCACTGTTTTCAAAGTGCTAAGCTATATAATATTTTATAATGAATTTGAGCATTTTCTCCACTGCTGACTTCCGGCTCATTGGTCTAAAATTTCTTATTTTCCCTCTCTCTCTCTCTTTTTCAATAGACGTGTTAAATTAACTCCATCCATTCTGTAGGACCTATTCCACAGTCGACAAACAGATAACCATCAATGTTTCTCATATTTTGCAACCACTTCCTGAAGCACTCCTGAAAATAGTTTATTTGGCCCTGCTGATTTAAGACATTCTAATTTTCCCAGAACCATTTTCCTCCAACAACTGACTTCCTTCAGCTCCTTCCTCTGATAAAACCCCAAGTTCACCAACATGTCTGAGATTTATTTGAGAATTCATTTGTGCAGAAAGATCCAGAATATGTTTATCTGTCATCTCTTTGTTCCAACTATAACATTATAACACTTGTGTGGAACTTCCTTGAATATAATCTGGACATCCATATAAACAACTCATTAGTGGGTGGCACGGTGGCACAGTGGTTAGCACTGCTGCCTCACAGCGCCAGGGACCTGGGTTCAATTCCTGCCTCAGGTGACTGTGTGGAGTTTGCACGTTCTCCCCGTGTCTGCGTGGGTTTCCTCCGGGTGCTCCGGTTTCCTCCCACAGTCACAAAGATGTGCGGGTCAGGTGAATTGGCCATGCTAAATTGCCCAAGTGTTAAGTAAGGGGAAAATGTAGGGGTGTGGGTGGCGCTTCGGTGGGTCGGTGTGGACATGTTGGGCCGAAGGGCCTGTTTCCACACTGTAAGTAATCTAATCTAATCTTCCCTTATCTCACACATTAGTGACCTCGTTAAAACATGTAACCAGATAGTTAAAGAGGTCTGACCCTTTTAAATCCATGCTGACTTACTCTGATCTGTTCATAATTGTCAGACATTCTGTCTCTAAAATCAGATTCAATTACTTCCCAACAATAGACATTCAACGGCATGTCTGCAGATGCTGGAAACCAGATTCTGGATTACTGGTGCTAGAAGAGCACAGTAGTTCAGGCAGCATCCGAGGAGCAGCGAAACCAACGTTTTGGGCAAAAGCCCTTCATCAAGATTAAAGGCAGTGAGCCTGAAGCGTGTAGAGATAAGCTAGAGGAGGGTAGGAGTGGGGAGAAAGTAGCATAGAGTACAAGAAAATGTGGCTGTGGTAGCGAGTTTGTTTCACGACATGGTTGAAGAGCTTCTCTCTCCAAGAATCTCAGGGAGTTCCTCTCCCACTGCAACTCCCAGGCCATTTCCTCTGCCCTGAAGCTGTACCAGCCTCTACCACTTCCTCTGGCAGCCCATTCCACACTCGCACCATCCTGTGTGTGAAAAAGTTGCTCCTCAAGTCTCTTTTATATCTTTCCCCTCTTACCCTAAACCCATGCCCTCTGTTGCTGGACTCCACCACCCCAGGGAAAAGACTTGGTCTCTTTGCCCTTTCCATGCCCCTCATGATTTTGTAAACCTCTGTAAGGTCAGTCCTCAGCAGGGACCTCTGTAAGGTCACCCCTCACTCCAGGGAAAATATCCCCAGCCTAATTAACCTCTCCCTGTAGCTTAAATCCCCCAAACCTGGTAACATTCAGGTAAATCTTTACTGAACCCTTTCAAGTTTCACAACATCCTTCTGATAGGAAGGAGACCAGAATTGAACACAATACTCCAAAAGTGGTTTAGGAGACCTCCCAATACCTATACTCAATACTCTAACCAATAAAGGAAAGCATACCAAATGTCTTCTTCATTATCTACCTACCTACGACTCTATTTTCAAGGAGCTATGAACATACACTCCAAAGTCTCTTTGTTCAGCAACACTCCCGAGAACCTCACCATTAAGTGTATAAGTCCTGCTAAGATTTGCTTTCCTAACTGCAGCACCTTGCATTTATCTAAATTAAACTCCATCTGCCATTCCTTAGCCCATTGGCCCATCGGATCAAGATCCTGTTGTAATCTGAGGTAACCTTCTTCGCTGTCCACTACACCTCCAATTTTGGTGTCATTTGCAAACTTACTAACTCTACCTCCTAGGTTCATATCCCAATCATTTATGGAAATGACAGAAAGTAGTTGCCCCAGCACAAATCCTTATGACACTCCACTGGTCACAGGCCTCCAGTCTGAAAAACAACCCTCCACCACCACCCTCTGTCTTCTACCTTTGAGCCAGTTCTGTATCCAAATGGCTAGTTTTAACTGTATTCCATGAGATCTAACCTTGCTAACCAATCTTCCATGGGGAACCTTGTCGAATGCCATACTGAAGTCCATACAGATCCTAACGCTCTGCCCTCATCAATTCTTCCTGTTACTTCTTCAAAAAACTCAATCAAGTTTGTGAGACATCATTTCCCATGCACAAAACCATGCTGAGTATCCCCAATCAGTCTTTGCCTTTCCAAATATATGGACAATCTGTCCCTCAGGATTCCTTTCAATAACTTCCTCACAATCGACGTCTGGCTGACTGGTCTACAGTTCCCTGGCTTGTCCTTACCACCTTTCTTAAATAGTGGCACCAATTAGTGAACCTCCAGTCTTCTGGCACATCATCTGTGACTATTGAGGATACAAATATCACAATAAGAGGACCAGCAATCACTTCCCTTGCTTCTCACAGTGTTCTAGGGTACACCTAATTATGTCCTGGGGATTTATCCACTTTTATGCATTTCAAGACATCTAGCACCTCCTCGTCTGTAATATGAACATTTTTCAAGATATCACCATCTATTTCCCTACATTCTATATCTTCAATATCCTTCTCCACAGTTAAAGTGAAGCAAAATACTCATTTGGTATCTGCCCCATCTCCTGCGGCTCCACACAAAGGTCGCCTTGCTGATCTTTGAGGGGCCCTATTCTCTCCTTAGTTACCCTCTTGTCCTTAATGTATTCATAAAACCCCTCTGGATTCTCCTTAACCCTATTTGCCAAAGCTATCTCATGTTGTTGCCCTCCTGATTTCCCTCTTAAGTGTACTCCTAC
This sequence comes from Hemiscyllium ocellatum, assembly GCF_020745735.1. Classification (NCBI taxonomy): domain Eukaryota; kingdom Metazoa; phylum Chordata; class Chondrichthyes; order Orectolobiformes; family Hemiscylliidae; genus Hemiscyllium; species Hemiscyllium ocellatum. The sequence goes on from NC_083409.1 coordinate 9,726,430, forward strand.
TGCTTTTGTATACCTCTAAGGATTCACTCAATCTATCCTGTCTGTACCTTACTATGCTTCATTCTTTTTCTTAACCAAACTCTCAACTTCTCTCATCATCCAATATTCCCTACACCTACCAGCCTTTCCTTTCACCGTAACTAGAATATACTATCTCAGGACTCAAATTATCTCATTTCTGAAGGCTTCCTATTTTCCAGCTGTCCCTTTACCTGTGAGCAACTGCCCCCAATCAGCTTTTCAGAGTTCTTGTCTGATACCAGCAACATTGGCCTTCCTCCAATTTAGAACTTCAACTTCTGGATCTGGTCGATCCTTTTCCATCACTATTTTAAAATGAATAGAATTATGGTCTCTGACCAAAAGTGCTCCTCCACTGACACCTCAGTCACCTGCCCTGCCTTATTTCCAAGAGTAGGTCGAGCTTTGCACCTTCTCTAGTAGGTACATCCACATACTGAATCAGAAAATTGTCTTGTGTGCACTTAGCAAATTCCTCTCCATCTAAACCCTTAACACTATGGCAGTCCCAGTCTATGTTTGGAAAGTTAAAATCCCCTACTATAACCTCCCCATTATTCTACTGATAACTGAAATCTCCTTACAAATTTGTTTCTCAATTTCCCACTGACTACTGGAGGGGGGCTATAATATACTCCTAACAAGGTGATCATCCCCTTCTTTTTTCTCAGTTCCATCAAAATACCTTCCCTGGATGTATTTCTGGGAATATCCTCCCTAAGTACAGCTGTCATGCTATCCCTTATCAAAAATGCCACACACCCTCCTCTTGTGCCTCCCTTTCTGTCCTTCTGTAGCATTTGTATCCCAGAACATTAAACGGCCAGTCCTGTCCAACCCTGAGCCATGTTTCCGTAATTGCTTTGATATCCCAGTCCCATGTTCCTAAGCACGCCATAAGTTCATCTTCTTTCCCTGTTAGGCCTCTTGCACTGAAATAAATTTATTTTAATTTATCAGTCCTACCTTGTTCTCTGCTTTGTCCCTGCCTGCCTTGACTGTTTGACTTGACTTTGTTCTCAACTGTAGCAACCTCAGGTTGAAATCTTTCCTCACTATCTCCCTGGGTCCCACCCGCACACTTTACTAGTTTAAATCCTCCTGAGCAGCTCTAGCAAATCTCCCTGCCAGTATATTAGTCCCCTTCCAATTTAGTGGCAATCCGTCCTTCTTGTACAGGTCACTTCTACCTCAAAACAGCTTCCAAAGATCCAAAAATGTGAATCCTTCTCCCATACACCAGCTCCTCAGCCATGCATTCATCTGCTCTATCCTCATATTCCTGCCCTCACTAGCTCATAGCACCAGGAATACTTCAGGTATTACTACACTTGAGGACCTCGTTTTTAAATTCCTGCCTAAATCCTTGTCATCCCCCTTCAGAATCTCAACCTTTTCCCTTCCTATGTCGTTGGTTCCGAAGTGTACAATGACCTCCTGCTGGTCCCTCTCCACCTTAACATTCTGCACCCTCCCTGAGACATCCTAATCCTGGCACCAAGGAAGCAACACACCATTCTGATTTTTCACTGCTGGCCACAGAAATGTCTGTCTGTACCTCGGGAGAGAGAGTCCCCTAACACAGTCGATCGTTTGGAACCCGACGTACCTCCCATTACATTAGAGCCAGTGTCAATACCAGAAACTTGGCTGCTCATGCTAAGTACCCCTGAGTTTCCATCACACCCTACATTTTCCAAAACAGCATACTTGTTTGAAATGTGAATAGCCACAGAAGACTCCTGCACTACTTGCCTACCTCTCTTGCCTTTCCTGGAGTTATGGTAAGAGCCCATGGGATCCAAGGCATTTTGGCAAATTGAATCCAAATATGAGGCAAAGAGTGATGGTGGAGGGTTGTCTTTGTGATTGGAAGCCTGTGACCAGTGGTGTAAGACAGGGACTGGGGCTGGGACACTTGCTGTTTATAATGTACATTAACAAATTGACTGTGATTAGAAAGTTTTCAGAGGCCACATAAATTGGTGGTGTTATTGATATTGATTTGATTTTTATTGTGGTTTATTGTCACGTGTACTCGAGTGCAAAAGTATTGGAGTACAGTGAAAAATATGTAACGTCACCTCACAAGGCGCCATCTTAGGTACAAGGACCTCAGTACAGAATCGTAAGAACAAGGTAGAAAGAAAGAATAAAGTTCAAAGTTACACGTTGCAGATCTTTTTAGTTTTAAGTAGAAAATGAAGAAATAAAGGTGAAAGTTCAAGTATTAGAGCCTTTCTTAACAACTTAGCTACCATGGGATCATACTTTAAGTCATCATCTCAAGACCGGAAGTCCGCGCTGAGGCCTTTCCGGATGGAGAGACCACCATATACAGAAAGGACCGCTATGTGGGCTGAGAGACAACCACGCTGGGCCACTCAGAAATCGCTACACTCAGCTGAGTGACCATCACGCTGGGCTGACAGTCTAGCATGCTGGGCTGAGAGGCCACCACATCAAACTGAGAGGCCATCATATTGGACCAAGAGTCTGCCTCGTTGGGCTGGAAGGTATCCCTGAAGAAGGGCTCATGCCCGAAACGTCGACTCTCCTGCCCCTTGGATGCTGTCTGACCTGCTGCGCTTTTCCAGCAACACATTTTTCAGCTCTGGAATGTATCCCTGCCAGGCCAGGACACTGCCACACCAAGCAAAGAGGCCACATCATTAGCTCTGCACTGTGTCAGTGGCCCGGTGACTGAGGCTGGGAGTCCGAGCCCGGGAGAAAAAATAAGGGAGAAGGACAAAAGAAAAACACAAAAGAAAAGGAGAAGTGAAGTGGAATAGAAAGAAGAAAAGGAAACAGACGGAGCAGATGAACTCGTTCTGAAGTATCCTACTCTGCTGCCATCTTGGATTACCGGGTCTCAGGCTACAGTCTGATATTGGTCAGCTGGTAAATTGTGCAGAGCAATGGCAGATGTAATTTAATCCTGATACCTCTGAGGTGATCCAACTTGAGAGGTCTAATAATGGAAGGATATACACAATGAAAGGCATGTGCCTTGAGTGTCCTTATGCATGAATCACAGAGGGTTGGTCGACAGGTACAACAAGCAATTAGGAAGGCAAATGGAATTTTGTCCTTCATTGCTAAAGGGATTGAGTTTAAAAAGCGGGAAGGTTATGTTGCAGCTGTACAGGGTGCTGGTGAGGCCACACCTGGAGTGCTGCATGCAGTAATGGTCTCCTTACTTGGAAAAGGCAATACTGACACTAGAGGGGTGCAGAGAAAGTTCACCAGGCTGATTCTGGGGTGGAAGCGGAGGCTTATGAAAGGCGACTGCGTAGACTGGGATATATTCATGAGAACTCAGAAGAATGAGGGGGACCTTATAGAAACAAATAAAATTATAAAGAGAATAGATAAGACAGAAGTAGAGAGGATGTTCTCACTGGCAGGTGAAACTAAAACAAGAGGGTTTAACCTCAAAATCAGGGGGAGCAGATTTAGGACTGAATTGAGAAGGAACTTCTTCACCCAGAGGGTCATAAATCTATGAAATTCCTTGCTCAATGAAGAAATTGATGCTATTTCAGTAAATGTTTTAAAGCTAAGAGATTTTTTTTAACAATAAAAGAATTAAGAGATACAGTGAGAGCAAATGCCAGGTCTTGCACTTTAGAAAAAAAATACAGGCATGGACAATTTTCTAAACGGTGAGAAAATTCATAAAGCCAAAGTACAAAGTGATCTGGGAATGCTGGTCCTGGATTCTCTAAAGGTTAACTTGCAGGTTGAATCCGTGGTTAAGAAAGCAAATGTAATGTTGTCATTTATCTCAAGAGCTGAAAAATGTGTTGCTGGCAAAGCGCAGCAGGAATGAAGAAGGGCTTATGCCCAAAACTTCAATTCTCCTGCTCCTTGGATGCTGCCTGACCTGCTGCGCTTTTCCAGCAACACATTTTTCAGCTCTGATCTCCAGCATCTGCAGTCCTCACTTTCTCCGAATTTATCTCAAGAGGGTTGGAATGTAAAATGAGATGTGCTACTGAGTCTTTATAAAGCCTCTGGTAAGGCCCCATTCAGTCCAGTTTTGGGCCCCACACCTCAGGAAGGACATATTGACACTGGATCGTGTCCAGTGGAGATTCACACGGATGATCCTTGGAATGGTAAGCCTAATATATGATGAACAGCTGAGGATCCTGGGATTGTATTCATTCGACTTTCGAAGGGGAGATTTAATAAAAACTTACAGGATAATGCATGGCTTTGAAATGTTGGATGCTGGGAAATTGTTTCCATTTGGTGGGGGTACTAGGACCCGTGGGCACAGCCTTAGAGTTAGAGGGGGTCAGTTTAAAACAGAACTGAGGAGACATTTCTTAAGCTAGAGAGTGATGGGCCTTTGGAATTTATTGCCAGAGAGCGCACTGGCGGCTGAAATATTAAATGTCTTCAAGGCAGAGATTGATAAATTCTTAATCTTGGAATGAATTAAGGGCTACAGGGAGAGTGTGGGTAACTGTCCTTCAATGCCCAACACCCATGATTGAATGGCGGAGTGGACTAGATGGACCAAATGGCCTTACTTCCACTCCTTTGTCTTATGGTCTTATGTGGAGCTGAGTCCATGAAAAGATCAGCCATGATCTTATTGAATGGCAGAGCAGGGTTGAAGGGCCAGATGGCCAACTCCTGCTCCTAGTTCTTATGTTCTGATGTTCCTTGGGAGTACTGAGGAACAAAGGGACTTTGGTGTACAAGTCCATCAATCCCGGAAGGTATCAGCACAGCTAGACAGGGTGGTGAAGAAGGCATATGGGATGCTTGCCATCATTAGAGAAAATAATACCGGCATGGACAATTTTGTAAACGGTGAGAAAATTCATAACGTCAAAGTACAAAGTGATCTAGGAATGCTAGTCCCGGATTCTCTAAAGGTTAACTTGCAAGTTGAATCTGTGGTTAAGAATGCAAATGTAGTGTTGTCATTTATCTCAAGAGCTGAAAAAGAGCCATTCCTGAAGAAGGGCTTATGCCCGAATCGTCGAATTTCCTGTTCCTTGGATGCTGCCTGACCTGCTGCGCTTTTCCAGCAACACATTTTCAGCTGCTTGCCATCATGAGCCAGGGTGTAGAATATAGGAAGTAGAAATTCTTGTTGTTACCTGACAGAGCACTGGTTAGGTCATGTCTGGAATACTGTGCACAGTTCTGGTCGTGACACTGTTGGAAGAACATGATTGAACTGGAGAGGATGCAGAGGAGATTAACCAGAATGTTCCCGGGGATGGAAAGTGGTCGTTATGAGGAGAGATTGGATAGACTGGGTTTGTTTTCTCTGGGGGAAATCTGATTGAGGTATACACAAATATGAAAGGCATAGACAAAGTAAATTGTGAGAATCTTTTCCCCATGTCAGACATGTCTATGACCAGAGGGAATAAGCTTACCGTGTAAAAAACTAGTTTAGAGAGGTTTTGAGGACTTTTTTCCCCTAGAGGGTGGTAGAAATATGGAATGTGCAGCTTGAGAAGGTGGTGGAGACAGCTCCTCTCACAACATTTAAGAAACATCCAGACGAGCACATAAAATGCCAGGGCTTGGAAGGCCATGGACCAAGTGCAGGTAAATGGAGTTTGGTGATTACTGATTGGCATCGACATGTGGACAAACAGAAGGGCCTGTTTGTTTGCTGTATGACTCTATGACAATGTAGAGATGGATGTGGAAGCATTTTTCATGTTATTTCAGAAGATAGCAACACAAGTGAGGTGGGAAAAACAGGTTGGACTTTGCCCATGCAAAAATGAAAATGGAAAGCACAAGAGGTTTCTACATCCCTGTCAGAGGAATGTTCTCGGGATCACAAGGAGTTGGCCCCAGAAACATACAGACAGATGTTTCAGAACTGACACAAACAGCCTGGACAAACTTCTACTGAGTTTAAGAGAGTTCAACAAAATAATGTTGACAGGTGGATAAGAGCATTAACAGCTGAGAATACTTACAATGCTCTCAGAGAAGATATCATTTGAGAAGAATTTAAAACTTCCTTCCCTTCTAGAATCAGAATTCATGTAGATGACCAAAGGGGAGCGACAGTAAGACAAGCAGCTAGAATGGCTAATGATTATAGACTTTGTTAAAACCAAAACCCTGCAGATGCTGGAATCCAAAGTAGATAAACAGGAGGCTGGAAGAGCACAACAAGCCAAGCAGCATCAGGAGGTGGAGAAGTCACCTGATGGGAGACCGATCCAGGAACCTTTTTCCCATCAGGCCCAGAAATGGGAGAAAAATAAAAATTGGGAGAGTCTAAGGAAGGTAGATAGCCAGGGGAGAGAATGGACAGGAGGGAACAGCCCGAGAACTCCTCCTCAGATTAAGAAGGAAATTGCTGAGGGTGGAAGTGATGATCAGAAGCTGAAATGTTTCTCTTGGAATAAGGTGGGCCATGTATGTTTGGAATGTTGGAAGTTGAGGTAAACCCATGGGATTTATGTGAGTTAGTAAAATGAGTCAGAGAAGGGAACACAGACAGATAATCCCACGGAGCAGGTTGTAGCTGTCACTATAACAAAAAGGCCAAAGGTGAATTCTGTCATTAGTAAAGGAAGTTGTCAGGTAGGTGAGAGGTGGACAGGACTTTTATCAAAAGGAATGGTGACTCCATTTTCTTCAGCTAAACCCAGAACCAAACTGAGAGATACAGGAGCAACACAGTCCCTTTTACTGGAGAAAGAATTGATATTCCCTCCAGAGAGCTCGATGGGAGCTAAGGTATTAATCAATGGGATTGGTGGAGAATATATTCCACTTCCATTGTATACAGTACAGCTGGAATGTGATTTGTTATCAGGAGAAGTAATTGTTGGAATGGGAAAACATTCCCTGTTGAGGGAGTCGATTTCCTTCTGGAGAATGGTTTGTCCGGACTAAAGGCAGTATCTTCCCCGATAATTACAGAATGTCCAAAGGAGGGCCAAGAAACAGAACAATGACAGGAACAGGTTCCTGGTCTCTCTCCTTCGTGTGAGGTAACCAGGGCAATGGTTAAACAAAATCCATCAATAAGGGTTGATGTGACACCACAGCAAGTGAAAGGATCGCTGAAACGTTCTGAAAGGGTGAAGATAATCCAGGTGGAGTGGTTAGTATGATGTCACTAATTACAGCAGATCCAAAAAGCAGATCCTGAATGAAATAAATGAGCACAGTCAGCTCATACTGAGGTCGAGGCTGGAGGAGTTTCAGAGTGTTATTGTGTTCAGAATAGAGCGCTGATGAGGAAGTGGAGACCCCCTCATGGACCCCCAGATGAAGAATGGTCGGTTAGACATTGGCTAGTGGTCCCACCCAGCTATCATAAGGACATTGTAGAAGGGGCACGTGAGACTCCCATGGCAGGTCACATGGGGATTTGGAAAACACAGGCATCCAGAAACAGGTATTTTACTGAGCCACAATTGGATAAAGATGTGGTGCAGTTTTATAAAACGTGTCTTACTTGTCAAGTTGTAGGTAAATCTCAATACAAAACCAGCATCCTTAATTCCTCTCCCAGTTTTTGAGGAACCATCCTATCATGTACAGGTGTGTCAAGTAGTGAGTATAATAGAGGAGGGGATCAGAAAATGTTTGAGATCAAAAAAGACCTGGACACTTCCCAAAGGAAACTTCCTGTTATTAGATGAACAAATTCAGAGATATTTGAGACTTCAGGCACTGCATTTTTGAATCTGGAGAAAGATCAACAGGTAGATTTAGTGAGGCTGCTCAGACAATACAAAGATGTTTGTATGAGGAGTTGTTGAGGACTTTGATTCTGTACTTGATGGAGTTTAGAAAGATGAGAGGGAATGTCATTGAAACTTACAGAATACAGGTTGGCCTGGATAGAGTGGACATGGAGGAGATGTTTCTAATAATAGCAGAGTTGGAGACCTGAGGGCACAGCCTCAGAGTGAAGAGACGGTCTTTCGAACTGAGTTGAGAAGGAATTTCTTCATCCAGGGTGTCATTAATCTGTGGAACTGCAGAGGGACTTGGAGGCCAATTCATTGAGTGTATTTAAGAAAGAGATAGATTGGCTCTTGATTGGTCAAGGGATCAAGATTTACAGGGAAAAGGGAAGAGATTGGGGCTGAGAAACATTATCAACTGTAAATGACCAGACATGATGGGCCATATGGCCCAATTCTGCTCCTTTATCTTGTGGACTTGTATTGATACACTTAGATCTACCACATGAATAAAATACAACATGAATTTGGTAATTCAGACAAAATAAAACAAAAACCAACTGAAACCGGCAATGGAACAGAGGGCTTCCATGTTGGAGAATCAGCTGATTGAACCATATCAGAGTAATTGGAGTTCTCCTGTAGTATTGGCTCCTGAACCAAACTGTTCAATTTAATTCTGTGTAGACTCGAGGAATGTGAGTCTCGTCACAAAACCAGATTCATTCCCTATTTCCATCTGAGAAGGTTGCATAGAGAGGGTTTGTAGTATATCATTCTTGTATAAAATTGATTTGTTAAAAGGATGTTGACAAGAACTCACTGATAACTAGAACTAAGCGAGTTTCTGTATTTATCACACCTAATGGATTATACCCAATGGCAAGTTTTGCTGTGTGGACTTAACAACTCTCCAGGCACATTTGAATGATTATTGTGAAAGTGAACAAGGTCACACTCCCCCACATTACACTCCATCTGCCCAATATTTCTTCAAAGCCCAGCTGTATCTAATATTCAGCAGGATGGACCTTCAATGCGAAAGAGCCATTTGTAACTAGAATAATGACACATCTCTGAGAATCACATTAATAATTGTTTTTATTGAAGCTTTCATTAGTTCTGTGTTGATTGACACAATGCTCTGGTTTGGGCTTTGCTGTCTGTACAAACCATCTGTAATGTCTTTGCTGCAATGGTTCACATTTACATCATCAAACTCACACTCCAAATATCCCGTCATTATTCTCCATGGGATTCACTGGAATTGGGTCAGATCGAACTCCCAGCAGCTGAAATGGAGGGAGCGATACGGCTTACAGAGCAAGAGATGGAGCACAGGGAGATAGAGAGAGAGAGAGAGAGAGAGAGAGATGGAGCACTAAAAGAGAGGGGGACAGAGCTTGGACAGAGAAAGAGGGATGGAACTCAGAGTGAGTTCTATGCAGCTGAGTTAGAGAGGGGTGGGAAGAGAGAGTGGGAGAGATAGATGGAGTCAAGGAGTTGTATATCAAAGATAAATTATACTCTGTTAAAGATTGCACTGGATGAATGCTGACTGTCTGACTCTATAAACACTACCTACAAAGCTGCCTAACTTTGTGTCATTAGCAAACTAGAGTATCTGACTTTCTATGCCATTATCCAAGGCATTAATAAATAATGTAAATAATTGAGGTGTGTGCACACATTCCTATTGGACACCACTGGTCACATCCTGCCAATTTCAGCATTTATCCATGATCCCTATTTTCTGTCACCTGTCACTCAACCAATTTCGGTATGGCAGTATTTTAGCCTCAATTCTGTGGATTTCTAACTGAGTTGACAGTTTCTTACATGGGATTTTATCAAATGCCTTCTGGAAGTCCCTATAAACAACATCCATTGACATTACTGTGTCCAGTAATTTTGTTTCCTCTTCAAAAATGTTCAATGAGGTTTTTCACCATGACCAACTTGTCATGAATCCATGCTGACTCTCCCTGATTAACTGACCATTTTCAAGGTCTTCAGTTACCCCTATCCTTGATTATAGACTATAACAATTTCCACACCACAAACGTTGGCTTGGTGACCTGTAATTCCCTGGCTTTTCTCTAACATCCTTGTTAAATGTGAAATGAAATTTGCAATTTTCCAATTCAGAGGTACGACTCCTGAATCCAGGTAACTCTGAAAGATTATAGTCAGAGTGTCTGCAATGTGGTCTATGACTACTTTATCACCCTCAGGTCCTGAGGATTTGTTTCTCGTTCGTTCCATTATTTTCCTTATTACACATGGTATATTGACATTAACTTTATTCATGTGACACAGTGGTTAGCACTGCTGCCTCACAGCACCAGAGTCACAGGGTCAATTCCAGCCTTGGGCAACTGCCTGTGGGGAGTTTGCACATTGTCTGCACGGATTTCCTCCTACTATCCAAAGATGTGCAGGTCAGGTGAATTGGCCATACTAAATTGCCCATAGTGTCAGGTGCATTAGTCAGAGGGAAAATGGGTCTGGGTGGGTTACACTTCGGAGGGTCGGTGTGGACTGGTTGGGCCAAAAGGCATGTTTGCACACTGCAGGGAATCTAATCAGTCCCTGACACAGATCCTCTGTTAATTCCTTTGGGACTTCAGGCAAGTCCTCTTCCTTTTCTGCTGCAAATCTTGAGGTAAAGTATTTATTTAACATGGCTGTCATTTCCCCATTGTCACTAACAGTATCCCTCATTTTCAATCTTTAACAACCAGCTTTGCTCCTGACCTCCCAGCTTCCCTGTTATGGAACTGTAACATTTCTCCTCATTTATTTTGTTATCCCTTACATGTTTCCTTTCAGAATCCCTTCTGGTCGCTCTTAGAAGCTGATATGTGGCTCTTTTGTATCCTTCCCATTCAGCAGAATCTGTCCTTATTTTTTGCTTTTCTGTAAGCCTTCTTTAAACATTTTATTCTTTCCCTTATCTCTTTAATTGACCATTGTTGTTTGTTCGCTTTTCCCTCTCAGGTATAAACTGGCTTTGTTTTGTGTTGAATGTTCCTTTAAATATTCCCCACTGTTCTTCAGTTGTTTTACCCATGAGCAGATTTTCCCAGTTTACTGTGGACAGTCTCTGTCGCATCTCGTTAAAGTCGGCCTTAACGTAATCTCAAATTCTAGCAGCTGATTCATGCTTTTTACTTTCAAATGCGACACTGAACTCGATCATGTTATGGTCACTATTTGATTAATGTTCATGCACAAGTAGTTACGAACTAAATCTGGCTCATTATTCATTACTAATTCCAATATTGCTTGTCCCCTTGTTGTATCCAGGACCTATTGCTGTTGGAAACTATTCTGGACACACAGCAGCAATTCACTACCTTTCTGACAGAGGGCTTGTTTGTCTCCCAATCTAATTTAAAGTTAAACTTCACCATTAATAATACACTGGCTTTGCTGCACGCTTGTCTAATTTCTGTATATATACAATTCAGCACCCCATATCCATCCTGTGAACCTTCTAACCCGATAGATATCGTTCCCAATCTGAATGATTCTGCAACTATGGCTCAGTAATTGATCCGATACCACAATCTTAAATTTGAATTTGTGCCTGCAGATTATTGTATTTATTCCTTACGCTCCGTGCATTCGGATATAGAACTCTTATTTGGTCCATTCACTGGAATCTGTTCCTCAGCACTGATGCTGTATTCACCTCTTTCTTATTTCTCTCCATCTGTCTAATCAATATCCTTCTGATAGCTTTCCTGATATTGTCCAAATAGGGCCTTTTGCCGATTTTTGTTGATGTTGTTGGTCCCAACACAGACAACAACAACTGGATCCTCAACCACCCCCACCCCTCCACACCCCCAGGTCTGTTATAATTAAAAGCCGGCTCAAGATGCCCTTACCTTGAAACCAGGCAGGAAACACACCATGTGGGGCTCTCAATCCTGCTCACAAAGGATGCTATCAGTTCCCCTCATTATCAATACCTCTCTTTTCTTTGTGCTCCCCCAATCTGAGTGGTCTCCTGGACCATGGTGCAGTGGTTTCCTTCGTTCATTCATAGGAAATGGACATCTCTGGCCAAGCCAGCAATGACTGTCCGTAGGAGTCATCGAATTATAGAATCCATACCGTGTGAAACAGGCCATTCAGACCAATGAGTCCACACCAACATTCTGAAGAGCATCCCACCCAGACTTGTCTCCCTACCTTATCCCTGTAAATCTGCTTATCCCATGGCTAATGCACCTCACCTTCACATCCCTACATTTTCCCCAGTTTAGACATTATAATTTCTGCTCTATCTTTATCTTTTTATATAATGACTTTGAAACTTACAGAGTTATGGTCACTATCACCAAAATCCTCAAACGACATTTGCCCATTCTCCGGACAATCCTTTTCCTCATTGACACAGGGAGCATGTACCTCATTCCTGTTGGACAAGGAGCTGAGGCACCTGTAAGGCTAAATCCAGGCTGCATCGGCCTGTTCACTTTTGGTCACACCCTCCTGTCCCTGACCACTGGCCATAATTTGAAGTATTTAACCTACAAGGTGTGACTGTCTCCCCAAACACAGTGTCCAGGTAACTCTCCCCCTCCCTGATGTGTCGCAGTGTTTGAAGCTCAGATTCCAGCTCATCAACTCTGAGCTGGAGTGCCTTGAGCAACCAACACTTGCTGTAGATGTGGTCACTCTGAGCTACAATGGGCTCCACCAGCTTCCCCATCGTACAATTACTACACATCGCCCGGCCCTGTATGTGGAAATTATTTGAGGAGATTTTAATTTATATTTTAAAATTTGCTGCTGGTCTTTAGTTTTTAATCTGTAAAATATTTCCGTCCAGGAGACAGAGAATGTGCCAGCACAGGAGGAGGCTGTTCAGCCCCTCGTGTCAGTGCTAGCTGTTTACGAGCCTCAATCACAATGAACATCTCCATTGAATGTCTGTTGTCAGGAAGTGATTGAGTCTGTTTTTAGAGACAGAGTAACGGACAAATATGAACTGGTCCGAGAGAATCAGCATGGATTGACAAAGGTTCAGACATCTTTAACTAACCGGGTTACACTTTGTTCGGCGCTCACTAGTGTGGGATATAAGGGAATGTCGATGGCTATTGTCTATAGGGAATTCCAAAAGATATTTAAGAATGTTCCACAAAAGAAACATTGATTCAGATCTTACACTCCACAACCATCTGATGAAGGAGCAGTGCTCCAAACGCTGATGCTTCCCAACAAACCTGTTGCATTAGAACCTGGTGTTCTGTGATTTTTAACATTTACACGACAGTCCAACACCGGCATCTCCAAATCATGGAATTGGATGGAATTTGAGAAATGCATTTACCTTGGGTAGGAATGAGTCTGTCTAGGAGACAGAGAGGAAGGATAATGTGCGTGTGTTCCAATGAGCCAGATGTGAGTAGTGGTATTCCCAGGGATCTGTGCTGGGACCACAGCTTTTCACGATATTTCTCAGTGACTTGGATGAAGAAACAGAGAGCCATATATCCAAGATTATTGATCACACTGAGTGAGGCAGCTTGGAGGAGGTCACAGAGATAGGGAGGGTGGAAGAACAGGGAGCAGATTGAGAACAAGGATGGGAATTTGAAAATCGAGGTGTTGCTGGACTAGGAGCTGATGTCAGTCAGCTAGGATTGTGTCGGTTATGGTGGGGTGGGGAGGCATGGACAGGAGTATGGGGTGGACTTGGTGTGAGTTTGAACACAGACAGCAGAGTTTGGAATGAGTTGATGTTTACGGAAGTCAGTGGCTGTGATGTGGGCCTGGATAACATTGGAATGGTCTCAAAAACATGGTTGAGATTTTCAGTGGCTGATAATTATGATGTGGAGGATTTGGGCCTCAAATCAGCCCCAAAGATGAGGCCAAACTTGTAAAGAGTCTGGTAGAGCAGCAGACAGTGCTCAGGGAGAGGGATGGAGTTTGTACCGGGAGCTGAAGAGGATGGCTTTGATCTTCCCAATATGTTTCCCAGTGAGCCTGGCTCCTCAGTCCTGACTGCTCTTAGCTGCTGTGATTGTCACTGATTGGACACTTATTATTAGAGATTTTGACCACAGCAGAAAGCCCCAGTGTAAAAAATAACTGCAAAGACTGTCAGAGCACAAGGTTGAAACTTCACCAAGAGAGGAAGTGAAAGAAGGAGCTCGGAGCAGTTGGGTGTTTGTTACTGAGACGGGAGAAAACTGAACCGTCTGCACTCCCTGGAATCTGACAGCACAGGAGGAGGCCATTCAGCCCATCATGCCTTTGAATGACCCAGTTAATCCCACTGCTCCCCTCTCTCTCCCCGTAACCCAGCAAATCTTTCCTTTACCGCTCAATCTCCAATTCTCTCTTATCGACCTCATGTCCACAGAGTGAGACTGCCCTTAACCTGGGCTTCAAATTAGCATCTCATTCATTCATTGGGAGACAAACTGCCTGGGCTGGGAAATGGAGCTCAGGATCCTGAACATTCCCTCTCCCCTCCTGAGGAACACTTCATTTGGTTTTGCATATTCACTTGTGGGAAGTGGGCTTCACCGGCTGGGCCAACATTTTTTACCCTGTCCCTAGTTGCCCTGGAGTAGGTGGTGGGAAGCTGCCATCTTGAATTGTTATCGTCCACAAGCTGTAAGATGACCCACAATGCCAGCATTTTAACCCAGCAAGGCTGAGGGATCAGCGACATATTTCCAAGTCAGGATGCTAAGCTTTTTCGAGGGGAACTTGCAGCTCAGTGTTCCCATGTATCTGCTGCTCTTGTTCTAAATGGAAGTGAACGTGGGTTGGAAGGGAAACCAAAAGAACTGCAGATGCTGTCAATCCGAGACAAAAATAGAAAGTGCTGGAAAAGCTCAGCAGGTCTGGCAGCATCTGTGAAGAGAAATCAGAGTTAATATTTCATGCTCAACCAGAAATGTCAATTCTGATTTCTCTCCAAGATGCTGCCAGACCTGCTGAGCTTTTCCTGCAATTTTTATTTTTGTCCATGGGTTTGGAAGGTGCTACCTGAAGATCGGTGATGAATTTCTGCAGTGCATCTTATCGATAATACACACTGCTGCTATGGAGCGTCAGTGACGGTGAGTTTGGATGTTTTGAGAATGTGATGCCAATCAAGGAGTTTGCTTTGCTCTGGATGGTATCAAGTTTTTTGAGTGGATAAGAAAGACATAGGATACAATAGACATAGATAGGAAAGATTTCAAGGGATATGTGTGAAATGCAGGCAAATAAGATGAGTTCACTTCAGAAAACCTGGTCAGCGTGTAGAAGTTTGGCTTAAGGGTTTGTTTCTGTGCTGCATGACTCTGTGACACTATCAATCTATGAATGTTGTTGGAGCTGCACCTGTCCAGGCAAGTGGGGAGTATTTGCTCACACTCCTGACTTGGTTGACAGGCTTTGGGGGGATCAGGAGGTGAGTTACTGGATGCAGTATTCGTAGCCTCTAACTTGCTCTTGTAACCACTGTGTTTCTTTGGTGAATCGAGTTGTGTTTCTGGTCAATGGCACCTCAAGAATGTTCATAGTGGGGATTCAGTGATGGTAATAGCATTGATTATCAAGGGGCTATGTTTAGATTGTCTCTTATTGGTGATGGTGATTGGCTGGCATTTGCATGGCACCAATGGGAAATGTCACTTCTCAGACAAAACCTGGATATTGTCCAGATATTGTTGCATTTGCACGTGGACTGCGTCAGTATCTGAGGAGTTGGGAAGAGTGCTGAGCATTGTGCAATATGAGTTTGCCTTGAGTTGCAATATCTGTTTGGAGTCTGTCCTATTTAGTACGGTGATAGTACCACACAACACAATGGAGGGGATTCTCAATGTGAAGGTCAGACTTTGTTTCCACAAGGACTGTGTGATGGTCACTCTTACCAATACTGTCAAGGACAGATGCATCTACAGCCACAAGATTGGTGAGGATGGGGTCAAGCATCTTTTTCCATCTTTTGGTTCCAGCTGCAGAGCCAGTCCCTCAGCTACATCCATGAGGAACCAACCAGCTCGATCAGTAATGCTGCTGCCGAGCCACTCTCAGTGGTAGACATTGAAACCCCCCATCCAGTGTACACTCTCTGCTGTCATCACCCTCAGTGCTTCCTCCAAATGTTGTTCAACATCCAGGAGAGACTGATTCATCAGCCCAGGGAGCAAGATATCTTGTAATCACCAGGAGGTTTCCTCGCCCATGTTTAACCTGGTGTCATGAGTCTTTATAGGGTCCAGACCCAACTTTGAGACTTCCCAGGGTAACTCCCTTCTGGCTGCAGACCACTGTGTCATCAGCTCTGCTGGGTCTGCCTTTCTGGTGGGACAGGACACATGTAGGGACAGTGATGGTGGTGTCTGGGACATTGTCTGTAAGGTGTGGTTCTGTGAGTATGGCTGTGTCAGGCTGTTGCTTGAGTCATCTGTGAGACAGCTCTCCTGAATTTGGCACTAGCTCCCAGATGTCAATAAGGAGGATGGAGCAGGGTAGACAGGGCTGTTTCTGTCATTGTCTTTTCGGTGTCTAGATCGATGCCTGTGGTCCGTCCGGTCTCATTTCTTTGTTGAAACATTGTCATAATTGATACAACTGAGAGCCTTGCTCGGCCATTTCAGAGGGCACTAGAGAGTCAACCACATTGCTAGAGGACAGTGCCGTGTACCCCGGCAGTACATTCCGACCGCCCCCACTTCCCCATTCTGTATATGGAAGGCGGAAGCCTGCCAGCAGGATATTCACCCGCAGGAGCTATCACAGCCCGTGCGCAATTCTGTCCCCACATTAAATCCACACAAATCTTGAATTCACATAGCAACTTCAATGTCCAAACATTCCAAGAATGTTCACAAAATTGCAGTAAGAGGGATGGGGGAGAGGGTGGAGGAACATAAGAACTAGGAGCAGGAGCAGGCAATTCAGCCCCTCGAGCCCGCTCCACCATTTAATACAATCATGGCTGATCCCATCTCAGACTCAACTCCACTTTCCTGCCCACTCTCCATCATCCTTTAACCCATTACCCATTAAATATCTGTCCATCTCCTCCTTGGTGTGAGACAGGGAAGGGACCACTCCATTTCAGAAAAGACTGACCATGGAAGGGGAAGGAGAGGGGAAAGGATTGGAACATGTTGTGAATGGACAGGATGGGTCAGTGGGTCAGAGCCTCTCCTGTCTCCCCTCCAACTCGCGCTGATGATCTGAGGATCTCCTCTCTCTGCTAGGCCTTCATGGAATGAGCTTTGTGTCCAAATCAGTCCCCAGTGAGAATAGGCCAACAGCACAGAACTGCACAGAACTGCCCTTCATTTGACCAGAATCTGTCCATCTTCCTGAGAGAGGCCAAACCCGGTCAACGTGGAAATAGGGCCTTACTCCAGAAGAAGACAGGGGTCAAGGGTTAACATCCATTAGTGGGGCAGAGTAGAGGGAGATTTATCCTGCATTCAACTGTCACCACCCAGGACACTGTCAGAAAGAGAGAGCAGTGAGGCAGAGAGAGAGAGAGATGGAGGGAAAAATAGTGTGTGTGTGTGTGTGTGTGTGAGTGAGAGAGAGAGAGAAAGAAAGAAAGTGAAAGAGAGAGAGAGATAGAGGGACGAGCATCTGATATGGTGTAAGATATGTGAGGGAACCGAGAGAGGTAGATGGAGGTAAAAATGGTGAGGTTGAGGGATAGAGAGAGAAACAAGATGTGAGACAGTGTGACTGAGAGGGATGGAGAGAGACAAAGAGACAAGGGGAGAGAGAGAGAGAGTGAGAGACAGGATGGGTGTGAGACTAAGCATGAAGAGAGTTGAAAGGGAGGGTAGGGTTGAGTGTGAGAGAGAGAGATGAGTATGGGTAGATTTATAATGACAGAGAGAGACGGAGAGAGAATGTAAATTGGGAAGTAGAGAGGGAAGGAGAGAGAAAGAGGGAGGAATAGAGAGTGACAGATAACAATTGGAGGCTTTTATTGAAGTGAGAGAGGGAACGAGTAACAGAGACAGTGAGAGATGGAGAAACAGATGATAAGATGGAGTGAGAAAGCATCAGTGAGTTGGAGAGAGTGGCTATGAGACAGAGTGTGTGTGTATGTGTGAGAGAGAGGGAGAGAGAGAGAGAACATGAAAGAGATTAACAGTGGAAGAGAGAGATAGAGGTAGAGAGAAAGAAATGGCAGATGTGAGTCAGAGAGAGAGGGACAGGTCCTGGTCACCACACTCTGGGAAGAATGTGATTGTACCTGAGAGGGTACAGGGGAGATTTCCCAGGATGCTGCCTGAATGTGAGCTTTGAGCAGTGAAGGCTTAAAAGGGACCTGATAGAGAGAGATAAGATTATTCAGGACAGTGATAGGGTGGGTAGGATGGCACTTTTTACATGAGTAAAGGACTTAATAACCTGGTACAGAGATTGAAGGTAACACAGACATGGACACGTAGAAACTTGGAGCAGCAGTAGGCCATTCGGCCCTTTGAGTCTGCTCTGTCATTCAGTATGATCATGGCTGTATCAATTTTTGAATGTCATCATTTCTTCGAGGGTCGGTGTGGGCTTGTCGGGCCAAATGGCCTGTTTCCACACTGTAGGCATTCTATGATCTATGGCTGATCCTCTCTCTCAAAGCCATATTCCTGCCTTCTCCCCATTCTCTTCAAGCTGTTAAAATGTAAAACAATTATCTCTCTCTTTTTCTTGAATATATTCAGTTCCTTGTCCTCCACAGCCTTCAGTGGTAGAGAATTCCACAGGTTGACCACCCTCTGAGTGAAGAAATATTTCCTCATCTCAGTCCTAAATGGTCTACCCCGTACCTCCCTTAAACTGTGTTCCCTGGTTCCAGACTCCCCAACCAGGGGAAACCTCCTCCCTGCCCAGCCCTGTTACAATTTTATATCTTTCAATCAGATCCCCTCTTATCGTTCTGAACACGAGTGAGTCCATGGCCAGGCGAGTTCGAGAGTTGGAGAGTGAGAGGAGAGTTGAGAAGAAATGCTCTCACCCAGAGGGTGGTGGGAGTCTGGAACTCACTGCCTGAAAGGCTGGTTGAGTCAGAAAATCTCGTGACATTGGAGCAGTGTTTAGATATTCCCTTGTGTTGTTGTAACCTCCAGGGTAACGGGCCAAGAGCTGGAGGATGGGATTAGTGTCATCAGATCTTTGTTTACCAGCACAGACACAATGGGCCAAATGGCCTCATTCAGTGCTATTCACATCAATGCCTCTGAGACAGAGAGAGAGAAGAGGAAGTGTGAGGGGCTGACGTGGCTCTCTCTGCCTGATGCCATTTACATACTGAGGAACACCCAGTGAGACTCTCACAGGCTGCAGCTTTATAAAGCAGAGCCCAGTGAAGGGAGAGTTTATCAGGAACCAGGCACAGGGACAGGAGCACACACCATGATTTCACACATCCAGTTAATTTGGCCCCTGGCATTCTGTGTTGCAGGTACAAATCTCTCTCCTTCCACCTTGAATCTTTAGCTGCTCTCCATTTCACTCCAATTCCACTGACTTGTGATTGAAGGGAAAATGCTGAAACCAGAGGAATGCTCAGTGTCTCCAACAATCTCTCATTTGACAGGCTCTTTCTGTGACAGTTCTGACTGCATTGTGTTTCTCTCTGACCCCTCAGGTATCAGTGGGGACATCAGCATGACCCAGTCTCCCCCGGTGCTGTCAGTGGGACTGGGCCAGACCACAACCATCAGCTGTAAGGCCAGTCAAAGCATTAGCATCAACCTTGCTTGGTACCAGCAGCGAGAAGGTCAGAAACCCTCTCTCCTGATCTACAATGCAGCAACTCGATTCACAGGAGTCTCCGATCGATTCACCGGCAGTGGATCAGGGACCAGTTTCACCCTGAAAATCAGCAACATTCAGAATGAGGATGTCGCTGACTATTACTGTCAGCAGTATTACCGCTACCCTTTTACGTTCGGCAAAGGAACCAAGCTCAGACTGAGTAAGTAAACCTCAATCCTCTGTTATTAACCCTGTCAATACTGAAACATGGTAAAATACAGTTACTGATTTGTTGAAGGTGTTAGTGGGGAGCTGCAGTGAATGAAATGGTTGATTGAGGAGCACTGTGTCTAACAGGGTGTCCAGCTGTATTTCTTTACTTTCATGCCCTCTTTAAAAAAAACAAGATATAAGTCAGTCAGTTTTACTCACTGTGTGGAGGAGCTCTGTCCATTTGCAGCCTGTGGTCCCATTCCTGCAGCATGGAGTGAAATCAGTGAGTAGCCTCCTGCCAGTCTCAGTGTGACAGACCCGAGTTTGATGTGAGCTCTTGCTCCCTGTCCCAGTCTCTGATCTCAATGACCTCAGCAGCAGCAGCAGCAGCAGCAGCAGCAGCAGCACAGTGAGACACCGAGCTCCCACCTCCCCCAGCTTTAACTCTGCTCAATCACACAATCGCAGAACTGTTACAGTACAAAAAGAGGCCATTCCGTCCATCCTGTCTGGACTAGCTCTCCGATTGAGTAATTCACTGAGTGTCATTCTCCTGCCTTCTCCCTGCCACCCTGCACATTGTTCCTTTTCAACTAACATTCTCATTCCCTTCGGAATGTTTTAATTGAAGCTGCCTCCACCACACTCTCAGGCAGTGCATTCCACACCTTAACCACCCACTGGCTGAAAATGTTATTCCCCATCTCACTTTTGTTACTTTTCCAATTACTTTCAATCTGTGGCCTCTCGGTCTCAATCCTTTCACAAGTGGAATCATTTTCTCCCTATTCTCTGTTCCAGGCCTCTCCTGATTTTGAATTTCTGGAACAATTCTCCTCGCTGCCTTCTCCAAAAACTTGGAGGTGCCGATGTTGGACTGGGGTGGACAAAGTTAAAAATCACACAACACCAGGAAGCTAGTGCTTCCACATTAACCTGTTGGACTATAACCTGAAGTTGTGTGATCTGTAACTTTCTCCAAAGAAGACAGTCCCAAATTCTCCAATCTATCTTCATAACCGATATTCCTCATCCCTGGAATGATCTTTGTGCATATGTTTGCCAGCTCCACAAAACATTCACCTCTTTCCTGCATTATTCACATTATTTATGTCCCTCATGATTTTATAAACCTCTATAAGGTCACTCCTCAACCTCCGGCACTTCAGGGTAAAAGATCTCAGCTTTTCCAGCCTCTAATGGTCACGGAGTCATACAGCGTGGAAACAGGTCTTTCAGTCTAACGTCTCCATGCTAACTAGATATCCAAAACTGACCTCATCCCATTTGCCAGCATTTAGCCCACATTCCTCTAAACACTTCCTATTCATGTACCCATCCAAACATCTTTTAAATGCTATAATTGTATCCGTCTCCAGGACTTTTTCTGACAGCTCGATCAATGCACTCACCACCCTCTGTGTGACAAGTTACCCCTCAGGTCCCTTTTGGATCTTTTGCCTCTCATCTTAAACCTATACCCTCGAGTTTTGGATTCCCTTTCCCATGGCAAAGACCTGGGATGTACACCCTGTCCATGCCCGTCATGATTTTATAAACATCTATAAGGCCACCCCTCCGATCCTGCAGGAAAAATAACCCGTCTATTGAGCCTCTTCTGACAGCTCAAAGCCTCCAGTTCCAGGCAACATCCATGTAAATCTTTTCTGCAGAATTTTAAGTTTAACAGCATCCTTCCTATCACAGGATGATCAGAATTGTTCACATTATT
This sequence comes from Hemiscyllium ocellatum, assembly GCF_020745735.1. NCBI lineage: Eukaryota > Metazoa > Chordata > Chondrichthyes > Orectolobiformes > Hemiscylliidae > Hemiscyllium > Hemiscyllium ocellatum. The sequence continues at coordinate 9,747,838 of NC_083409.1, forward strand.
CCCAAATTTCCTGTACAGCTGCAAATGATGTCCCAACTCTGATACTTAGTGCAGTGACCAATAAAGGGAGTTAACCTTCATCTCCCTGTGACTGCATTGTCAAGGAATAATGCCCCTACCCCTGCCCCTGCACCTGCCACTGCACCCCGAGGTCACTTTGTTGAGCAACACTCCACAGGGCCCCACCATTAACAGTATAACTCCTGCCCTGGTTTGACTTGCCAAAATGCAACATCTCACATTTATCTAAATTGAACTCCATTTGTCACACGTTTAGATCAGAGCGGTGCTGGAAAAGCGCAGCAGGTCAGGCAACATCCGAGGAGCAGGAAAATCGACGTTTCGGGCAAAAGTCCTTCATCAGGATTCCTCTCATCGAAACGTCGATTTTTCTGCTCCTCGGATGCTGCCTGACATGCTGTGCTTTTCCAGCACCACTCTGATCTAAAGTCTGGTTTCCAGCATCTGCAGTCCGCACTTTTGTCCATTTGCCACACCTCTGCCCATTTCCCCAAATGATCAAGGTCCCACTGTACTCTCAGATAAGCTTCTTCATTATCCACTGTACCACCAATTTTGATGTCATTTAACAAACTTGCCATAATTCCTATATTCACATCCAAATCATTTATTTAAATGATGAAAAGCCGTGGACCCAGCACCAATCCTTGTGGCACACAGCTGACATCTGATCTCCAGTCTGAAATGCAACCCCGTACCACCATTCTGTCTCCTATCTTGAAGTCATTTTTTTTACCCAAATGGCTAGCTCCCCCTGGATCCCATGTGGTCTAACCTTACTAATCAGTCTACCATGTGGAGCCTTGTCAAATGCTTTGCTGAAGTCCATAGTGTCTACTGTTCTGCCTACATCAATCTTCTCTTCAAACAACCTCAATCATGTTAGTGAGACACGATTACCATGCACAAAACTGCATTGATTGTCCAAATGCATGTAAATCCTGTCCCTCAGAATTCACTCCAATAACTTACCCAGCAATGACATCAGGTTCACTGGTTTATAGTTCACTGGCTTTTCCTTACAACCTTTCTTCAATAATGGCTAACATTAGCCAACCTCTCTGGTTCTTCAGAACCTCACTCATGGCTGTCAGTCAGAAACATACATCAGCAAGGGATCCAGCAATCTCTTTCCTCGCTTTCCACAATGTCCTGGGATACACCTGATCAGGTCCTGGAGATTTATCTACGGTCTTGCACTTTAACTCATCTTCTTCTGTAATGTGGACTTGTGTCAAGACATTACTATTTACTTCCCAAGTTCCCAAATTTCCATGTCTTTCTCCATGATAAATACTGACCTGGAATATTCATTTAAGACCTAAACCATTTCCTGTGGATCCACCCAGAGGTACATTGTTCATCTTCATGGGGCCCTATTCTCTCTCTAGTTACTCTTTTGTCCTTTTCTTATTTACCATAATTCTACCACTTTTGCCCTTGAGTAAGTTCAGGAATTGTTTGCCCTCCTTCAAATGTATCTCGACTATACCTGGTCCACATCCTCTACTATTCTTTTCAGGATTTTCCTGCCAACCTTTGATCCCACTTTATTCAGATCCGATACATCCATATCCTACAGAAGCTGGCATTTTCCCCAGTGAAGATGTTTGACCCTGAAAAGGCCTTTGTTCTTTTCTACCGTCACCCTCAACTTTGTGATACAATGATCACTCTTCCTTAAGTGTCCTCTCACTGACACTTGATCCACTTGGTCCTCCTCATTCCCAAGATCCAGATCTAGCAGAGCCTCCTTTCTCATTGGACTGGAAACATGCAGCTGGAGAAAATTCACATGAACACACTCTCACGACTCTGGCCCCTCTGTCCTTCACACTGCTACTACCCCAGTCTATATTCAGAAATTAAAGAAATGCCCCCCAACCCCATTTATAATGACTATTATATTTGCAGGTCTCTGTAAATTCCTTACAAATGTATTCCTCTAAATCCTTCCCACTGGGTGGTGACTTATTGACTGCACTGATGATTCTGTGGACCTTGGTGTTTCTCTCTGATAGTCCCTCCTGGCTTCCACAGCCCTGCCAAGTTAGTTTAAACCCTCTCCAACAGCATGAGTAGACCACCTCAAAGGAATTCAGTGCCAGCTCTGTTCAGGTCTATCCAGGTCCCATCTCCCCCAGACGCAGTCCCAATGTCACAAGAATCTAAAACCCTCCCTCCTGGATTCTCTTTCCAGCCCCACAGACACTTGTGTTATCCTCCTGTTCTTCTTCTCACTTGCCTGGGGCACTGGGAGTAATCTGAAGATTCCTACTTTTGAGTTCCTGATGTTAATTCCCTTCTGAGCTCCCTAAATTCTGACTGCAGGACTACATCGCTTTTCTCCCTCTGTCACTGGGACCGATGTTGCCTGTTCCCCCCTCCCCTCAGGGTGCTCTGCAGTCGCTCAGTGACATCCTTGACCCTGGCACCAGGTAGACAACACACCATCCTGGATTCCCATCTGCAGCTGCAGAAACACCTATCGACTGCCCTCACTCTCCAATCTCCTCTCACTATCACTCTTCCAGTCTTCCTTATACCACCCCCCTCCCCAATACAGCTGAGCCACCAGTGGTGCCATGGGTTTGGCTCTGGCTGAACTCCCCAGATGAACCATCATTTTCTTCAGGATTCCAAACTGAATCCTGTTTGGAGAGTGGGATACATTCAGGGGATTCCTGTACTAGCTGCCTGGTCCTTTTGGACTGTCTGCTGCTCCCCCATTCCCTCTCTCCCTGCATACTCTGAAGCTGCAGAGTGACCACATCTAGAAACGTGCTCTTCACGGAGCTCTCAGCCTCACGGATGTTTCGCACTGACACCAGCTGCTGCTCAAGCTCCGAAACCCAGAGCTTCAACTGCTGTCACTGACCACACTTCCTGCACTCTTGGTATTCCAGGAACTGGGAAGCATTCTGAAATTCCCACATGGATGCACACTCTCTCCACTCTTTGGTTATCTCTTGGCAAAGTTCTGATGACAAACAGCTACAGCAGGTCTCACAGTCCAGTGGGTTCAGTGTTCCAGGGTTTTGGGAAAACTGTCCAGAAGACTTTAAGAAATAGGAGCAGAAATCAGCCATTCAGCCCATTGAATCTGCTCTGCCATTTGATCTTGGCAGATATGTTCCTCACCCCATTCTTCTGCCTACTCCACAGGAACGTTCGATCTCCTTAATAATCACAAACCTATCTATCTCTGTCTTAAATTCACTTCGTGACTTGGCCTCCACTGCCCTCTGTAGCAATGAGTTCCACAGATTCACCACCCTCTGGCTGAAGAAAGTCTTCCTCATCTCAGCTCGAAAGGTTGGCCCTTCATTCTGAGGCTGTGCCTTGGTTACTGAGTCTCTCCTGTTTTTGGAAACATCTTCACCATATCCACTCTACCCAGGCCTATCAGTATTCTGTAAATTTCAATTAGGTCCCTCCTCATCCTTCTAAACTCCAGTGAGTACAGACCCAGAGTCCTCAACCACGCCTCATATGACAAGCCCTTCATCCCCAGGATCATTCTTGTAAACCCCTCCAATGCCAGCACATTGTTTCTTAGAATATGGGTCCCAAATCTGCTCACAATATTCCAAAGTCAGTCTGACCAGAGCCTTACACAGCCTCAGCAGTACATCTCTGCTCTTGTATTCTGGCCCCATTGAAATGGATGCTAACATTTCATTTGCCTTCCCAAGCACAAACTGGACCTGCCTGTTAACCTGAAGGGAAACCTGAATAAGGTTTGTGCTTTAGATTTCCAAAGGCTTTCCTTATTTTGCAAACAGTCTTTGCATCTCTTCTTCCTCCCAAAGTACACACCCTCACACTGTTACACATTGTATTCTATCTGCCACGTCTTTGCCCACTCTCCAAGCCTATCTAGGAAATTTTACAGCCTTCTCACTTCCTCAACACTACCTGTCCCTCCACCTATCTCATGTCACCTGCAAACTTAGCAACAATGTCTTCACTTCCTTCATCCAGATTGTTAATGTATAACGTGAATAGTTATGGTCCTAACATTGACACCTGCAGAACTCTACTCGTCACCAGCGGCCATTGTTCCTCAGGCTCTGCTTTATGCCAACCTGCCAGTCCTCAATCCATGCCCTACATTGCCCCTAATACTGTGGGCTCTTATCTTATGTTAAATGCCTTGTGGAAATCCAAATAGATTACTTCCTCGGACTCTCCTTTGTCTGACTGGCTCATTGCCTCCTCAAAGAATTCTAACAGATTTGCCAGGCATGACGTTTCCTTGATGAAGCCATTGCACTTCCAATCCTCTGCAATTTCATCCTTAAATTGAAGTCTAAAACCTTACCAACAACTGAGTCCTGGCTAACTGGCTGATAATGTCCCATCTTCTACCTCCCTCCATTCTTAAACAGGGGTGGTATGTGAGCCATTTTCCTGTCCCTTGCCCCCACCAAATCCGTCCTCATCTCACCTGCACACCGTGACTCCATTGATTACTGAAACATCATCACCAATGCCTCCACAATCTCCTCAGTGATCTCCTTCAGAACACACTGGTGTAGTTCATCCAGTCTGGGTGAGTTATCCACATTCAGACCTTCCAGCTTCCCCAGTACCTCCTCCTTAGTGATGGCCACTACACGCCCCTCCGACCCCTGACAGTCTTGAAGTACTGGTACACTGCATGTGTATTCCATGATGCAGACTGATTTTAAATAAATATTCAAATCTTCTGCTATTCCTTCATTTCCTCTTATTCTTTCTCCAGCCTCATTTTCCAGTGATCCATAGTCTATTTTTGACTCCCTCTTCCTTTTTATACACCTGATAAAACTTCTGCAATCTTCTTTTATATTACTGGCTAGATAACTCCCACATTTCACCTTCTCCACCCTTAATGATTTTTCAGTTATCCCCTGCAGGTTTTTAAAGGCTTCCTAATCCTCGGGCTTCCCACTATTCTCCACCACATTGTGTGCTTTTTCTTTTGCTTTTATGCTGTCCTTGATCTCCCTCATCAGCCATGGTTACATTGTCCTCCCCTTGGTATGTTTCTTCCTTTTTGGGATGAATTCCTGTTCTGCTTCCTGAATTACCCCCAGAAGCCCTGCTGTTTGCTGCCCCACCATCTTACCTGCTCGGCTCCCTTTCCAACCAACTCTGGCCAGCTCCTTCCTCATGTCTTTCGAGTTACCTTTACTCAATTGAAATACTGTTCCATCTGATTGCAGCTTCTCTCTCAAACTACAGGGGGAATTCTATCATATTATGGTCACTTATCCACAGGGATACTTTCACCTTAAACTAACTCATCATGTTTGCTTCAATACGCATCACTGAATCCAGACCTGCCTGTTCCATCATGGCTCAACCACAAGCTGCTCCAAAATCCATCTCGTCGACATTCCATGAAATCCTTTCCTTGAGATACACTACCCAGCCCACCTATCCATTGAAGTCTGCCCTGACCTTTTCTGTCTCCTGATTGATTTCCTTCCCCACACCCTGATTACTGCTTGGAGACCTGGACATAACTTGCATCAGATTCTTTATTTATTGCAGTTCCTCAGCTCTACCCACACAGATTCTACACCTTCTGACTCTACATCACTTCTTGCTATTGATTTAATTTCATTTCTCACTAACAAGGCAACTCTTCCCCCTCTGCCCATCTGCCTGTCCTTTTGATAGGATATATAACCTTGGGTATTTAGGTCCCAGCCCGGATCCCCTTACAGCCATGTCTCTGTGATACCCACAACATTGTACCTGCCAGTTTCAATCTGCACTACAAACTCATTGTGTATACTGTGTGCATTTAAGTACAACACACTCAGTCCGACATTGACTGCCCTCCTTCTCATCATTGTCCCCTTATCTGCTGTGCTTTATGTTCGATTCCTGATCCTTTCTGTACTCTCTGTCCTTTTACATCTTCTAGAAACTTGAATAACCTTTCCTGAGCCCTCCTCCACTTTAACTGGTTTAAATTCCTTAGGAACTCAATTTACCTCAATTTGTGGCATCACTTTTACTCCCTTACTCGGAATGCTTTGTGCATTTAGATACAACCTCTTTAAATTTGTACTATTATTGATTTTCCATGCACTTTCATGGTTCCTTCGATGTTCAAAACTTCCATCCCTTTCTTTTATTTTTTGGTAACAATCAATCCCATCACTAACCAGCAATCCTACCTTCTCCTTTACCTTCCATTTTCTCATTTTCCATCCAACTGAACCAAATTCCTTTCTCTTTGGGTTGAGTTCAGGCCAATATCATTAAGCCAACATCATTATTGCTCTTTGATCTCAGTGCTTCTAGTGGGATCTTGCTGTGTAGAAACTGGCTGCCACGTTACTGACATTGCAACAGTGACTGCTTGTCAAACAAAAATGCCTGAAAATGTCTTTCAGAGAGCCTAAAATGTTAAGGGCTGGATTGAAATACAGTTAGAGTCAGAAGGATGGACAGCACAGAATCAGACCCTTTGGTCCAACTCGTCCATGCTGATCAGATATCCGAAATTAATCTAGTCCCATTTGCCAGCATTTGGCCCATATCCCTCTAAACTCTTCCTATTTACATACCCATGCCTTTTAAATGTTGTAATTGTACCAGCCTTCACCACCTCCTCTGGCAGCTCATTTCATACATTTAACACCCTCTGAATGAAAACGTTGTCCCTTAGGTCCCTTTTAAATCTTTCCCCTGTCACCGTCAGCCTATGCCCTCCAGTTCTGGACTCCCCTGCCCTGGAGAAAAGATCTTCTCTATTCACTCTATCTATGCCGCTCATGATTTTCTAAACCTTTATACGGTCACCCATCAACCTGCAATGATCCAGGGAAAACAGCCTCAGCCTATTCAGCCTCTCCTTTTCACAGTAACACTCCAACCTTGGCAACATCCTTGTAAATCTTTTCTCAAACATTTTAAGATTCACAACATTTTTCCTGTAGCAGGGAGACCAGAATTGCACACAGTATTCCAAAAGTGCCCTAACCAATGTCCTGTACAGCCGCAACAGCTCCCAACTCCAATAATCAATGCACTGACCAATAAAGGAGAGCAAACCAAATGACTTTGTCACTCCCCTACCTACCTGCAACTTCATCTTCAAGGAACTAATCTTCATTTTTTGGATGAACTGAGAGTCTTTCAGTTGTGTAAGATGCCATTCCATGGCACTGTTGGATGAAGAGAAGGCAGTTCCCCCTGGTGTCCCTGGTCAATATTTATCCCCCAGTCAAAATCACTCAGAATGTATTTCTCTGCTAATTATCACATGGTGTTTGGGATCTCGCTGTGCACAGTCTGCTGGAAAGATCCATTGGGACATGCTGAGCTGGGGGCAGGTGCTACATCAGTGCAAGTCTTTCTTTAAGGGTTGGAGTCTCCTGATCCGGATCCTCATCCATTGTCTACGCACTCTCACCTTCCGGGGTCATGAGGTCATTAGGAGCAGTGACCCTGTCTGACCCTAGGACACTGAGATTCTTTGCAGCCTCACCCTTGACCTCAGCCCAATATTGTGCAGCAAGGTTTGAAATATAATCTAGAACCTTCTACACAGACACCCCAACGTGACTGTTTCCTGAAGTGTGTGGATCCGAGTCTGCTCCAATGTTCTCGGATAAAGTTCTCCTGATCTGTGGGTGATCGGAGGTTTGTTAAAGAGATATCACGCTCCATCCCACTTTCCAGCTCTTGCTCCATAGCTCTGGAGGTTTCGCTGTTTCAAGTGAATATCTAAGTGTTTTTTCAATGTGATGAAGGTTTCTGCCTCTCCCACCCTCTCAGACAGTGAGTCCCACATCCCACCAAGCTCTGGGTGAAAACAAATACCCTCAACTCCCCTCTAATCCTGCCCCCAACTGATTTCAATCTCTCCCCAGGGTTATTGCCCTCTGTGTTGGTGGAAATCAGTCCTTCCTACACACCCTATCCAAGCCCCTCATTATTTACACACCACCATCAAATCTCCCCTCAGCCTCCTGCGATCCAAAGAAAACATTCCCAGCCAATTCAACCATTCCTCAAAGCTCAAGGTCTCCATTCCAGATAAACTACTCCTCTGTCCTGGTCTCCTGTGGGATCACATCCTCCCTGTAATGTGGTGACCAGAACCGTACACTGTTCTCTCACTGTGCTCTAACTGGGGTTTTATACAGTTCCAGAAGAAACAAACTCCTTGCTTTCACAGTCAACCAAAAATGAGATAAGGGAGGTGATGGTCTAATGGTGTTATTGCTGAGCTGTTAATCCAGAGATCCAGGTAATGTTCTGGGGACCAGGGTTAGAATCCAGCAGATGGTGGCATTCAAATTCAATCGAAACAAAATCTGCAATTTAGAGAGTAATGATGACCACGAAACCATCGTTGATTGTTCGGAAAAAAAGTCATCTGATTCCCTAATGTCCTTTAGGGAAGGAAACTGCCATCCTTACCATGTGACCCCAGACACACAGCAATGTGGGTGACTCTAAACTGCCCTTTGGGTGATTCGGGATGGGCAATAAATGCTGCCGATCCAGCAATGCCCTCATTCCATCAAGGGAAAAGGAAAAACAGTTTCTCCCATGTGTCTTCTGAACCACCTCACTGACCTGCATTAATCACCATGGCCACATCTTCCAGCTCCACACCCATCTGACTTCCAGCTTCAAACTGACGAGAGACATTCCTTCACTATCTGAGAAACAGATAGAAACATCAAACACAGGAGCAGCAGTAGGCCATTCGGCCCTTCAGACCTGCTCCACCATTCAATATGTTCATGGCTGATCATCCAACACAGTCCCCTGTTATGCTTTCTCCCCACATTCTTTGATCCCTTTAATCCTAAGAACTATATCTAATTCCTTCTTTAATACACATTGCATCTAATTCCCTTTTGCTGGAAAAATGGATGACAATTATTGAGTTGGATGCAATTGGCTGATGAGCCTTTTCGGTCTCTATGAATCTTTGACCCTATTATTATATATTATGAATAACTGGGTACCAAGGACTGACCCCTGTGACACCCTAAGTTGTAATTATCTGCCATTCAGAAAAAGACTCCTTCTTTCTGTGCTGTCGGCCAACCAGTACCCAATCCATGTCAGGACATGGTCCCAATCCTCTTGTTCATTTGGTCTAGATCTGGAAGTCCCACCTTTACTCTTTGTAGGAACAGATTCTGAATGATCTCTGACTCGTCCTTCGAGGGCTCCCACTGCCCTGACACTGATTTCCCATCATGTCACTGCTTCCAGTCCACTTTTACCAAAGCACCACACAGTTTAGTTAAATGAAAACTTTTACACTTACTGCACTTCCATCCATACTCTCAATCTCACTGAGATTTGAGCACTGTCGCTGAAATGCTCCCACAGTGATAACCCTTCCAGTTGCTCACAGTCATTCCATAAACGATGGTCCAGAACTGTCCCTTCTCTTTTACCATCACCTTCTCAGGGGCAATTAGGGATGGGCAATAAATGCTGGCCCTGCCAGTGACTCTCACATTCCCAGGAAGCAATTTGAACAATGCCTGTTCATTTGTCAGGTTTATTCTGTATTGACGAAAAATATTCTAAAAGATTGTAATGCCAGTGAATTTTGTGAAGGTTGAATTCCCTTTGAAAGACAGGGATTAAAATTGCTCCTCTTATCTTTCAGGCCGTGAAAACTCTCAGCCCAAGCTGACCCTGCTGTCCCCCTCCCCGGAGCAGGTCAATGCCAAGGGCACTGCCACCCTGGTGTGCCTTGCCAATCACTTCTATCCCGATGAGCTGGAGGTGCAGTGGAAGAAGGACGATGCAGTCATTTCGGACGGGGTTCAGACCAGCAACTACCTGCGAGCTTCGGACAGCACCTACAGTGTCAGCAGCCTGCTGACCCTCTCTGGGTCTGACTGGGAGTCCAACGCTCGCTTCTCCTGTGCCCTCACCCACGTGACCCTCCCCTCTCCCCTCAGCAAGAGCATCAGGAGATCAGAATGTGTGTAGAGTGTTTGAGACAGTCCACAGAGGAGACACAACTTTAAATAGAACAGGGCTGAGCTGGCAGGACAAAGGTCATTGTCAGCACTGAATTTCAACTCTCTTCCTTCTCAGGACTGCTCAGGGAACCTTCTGAGGTTTGGATGTTAAAGCAGGTCATTGTGACAGTGTCAAGAGAGCTTTATGCAATGTCAACCATCATGCTGTACCTTGTCCTGGGAGTGTTTGATGGGGACATGGTTGACTTGTGATGCCAAGTAAAATCTCTTGAAGTTGCTGAAGACTGTCAGCTGTACAAAACAATGTGGACCTCAGAATTCTCTGCTTCAGTAAACCAGATCTTCTTCCTGCTCAGCCACCAGTTCCAATTTAAGGTTTTGTCACTGTTTAAAGGGACAGGATTATCGTGTCATTGAGAAAATCTCCACAAGTGTTTTTCTCAAGCTCCAATGTGGCTGTGAATTTGAGCAGCTTCCTCTGTCTGGGCTGTTAATTGCAGTTGTTTTTTTTCTGTCAATGTAAATCTGGAAAAGGGAATAAAGATGAAGATTCAGTCTCTGTCTCTGTGTGCTTTGGAAATAGATGACCTCCCCCCCCGCACATCAGTTGATTGGCTGCATTTCAGCAGGTCGTTGTCAAGATTGGCTGGTTAGCCTGTCAATCAATTACAATCATCAATCATTATTCATTTTCAAATGATCCCTTTAATCAGGGATTTGTGTAGGTTACAAGATTCCAAAAAGAACAGAAACTGAAAGCTGTTAGGACTCAATAAATACAATCTGATGCATTCCCTCTTCACTTTGTTGGTCCAGGCCCAGCTGATGGGATCGTACTGTGCAATCTCTGCTACATGTTGAGTAGCTGCTGAAACAATCTTCTGCCATTCACCAACGTTATCGGCCTTATGTGTCTCTCTGAGCATGAGTGTTTAACTTAATGTTGCCTGCAGGTCTCTGAGTGTGGGTGTGTTACTCAGTGAGACACACACAGACAGCACTGAGTAACAACACCCACATTCGGAGACTCCTGCAGGCAGCATGGAGTGTGAGCATGTTACTCAGTGTGGCTCTCTCTCAGTGTGAGTGTGTTACTCTGTGCTGCCTGTCGGTGTCTCTCTGAGGTCTGTGTCTCCAAGCGATGGATTGAGAATGGGCTTTGTGCTGGGGATTGAAGATCAGGCTTTAATCTTCTCAAATCATGAATGAAAAACAGTTCAGCTGATTCAGTCTGAGATGGCAGCTCATTCAGATGGCCAAAGTTTCAAATCACACATAGTCAAATGGGTTTATTTGGAAATAAAAGCATTTGGAGCACTACTCCTTCATCAGGTAGCTGGAAGGATCGTTGGACACAGAATTTATGGTCAATTCAGATGGCAGCTGAGAAAGGTGGATACTGAGAGTGTATTCTCAGTAAGTGAGGAATTTCAGAGGCAGTGGGCACTGTGCTCCCAAATGTGTTGCTCAATTCCGAGGAGAATTTCCGAATCCAAGGTCAGAGCAGTCGTGGCTGCCTGCCCAGCAAATGCTGGCTCCCCATAGTCATATTTCAGTGTTTAATTAACCCAAAACAAGGTGCAGCAATATTACCTTCCAGGGAGGGGAGCTGTCTGAGGGAGGAAGGTTGAATGCTTGCAGCCCCAAGAGAGGTTGCGGTGGATTAATGACAGGTATGACCACCATGAAGGTGCCACTTTCTCTCCCCCTGTCCCACCTGTGATGACCCTCAGGTTAAAAGTGTGACTGCTCTGGGATGATGACCACATTCCTGGGTGATGGAGGGAAGGTCAACTGCTCCCAAAGGCAGCACAAGCTGGATCGAAGGTTAAACAAGAGTAAGCATGGGGAGATTGAGGGTGACAGAAGGAGGGGGTTGGTTGGCAGGTTGTTATTCAGAGTCAGGTACCAGAGTATCAGTCCTTCTGACATGCCCCTTTCTATCTGTCAGCCGGGGCTCCCTGATTGGACAAAGGTAACTGTCCCTGTCAGGGAACTCATATTTTATCAAAAAGAATAAAACATTTATTGAACAAGGAGCTCAAGAGTTAAACAACACTGGACAAAATAATGGTTTGAAAGGTTTCATTATGAACATTGCAAATGAGATTTGGTGAGGACCTTTTTCACTCAACGGTTGGTGGGAATCTGGAATGGACTGTCATAGAATCCCTACTGTGAGGAAACAGGTTATTTGGCCCAACAAGTCAAACGTGGAGTTTGCACGTTCTCCCCGTGTCTGCGTGGGTTTCCTCCGGGTGCTCCGGTTTCCTCCCACAGTCCAAAGATGTGCGGTCAGGTGAATTGGCCATGCTAAATTGCCCGTAGTGTTAGGTAAGGGGTAAATGTAGGGGTATGGGTGGGTTGCGCTTCGGCGGGTCGGTGTGGACTTATTGGGCCAAAGGGCCTGTTTCCACACTGTAAGTAATCTAAAGTCCACACTGATCCTTGGAAGTGTAACCAACCCAGGACCCAATCTCCTATCCTATTATCCTACTTTTCCCCTCCCTGATCATTATGGGTAATTTAGCATGGCCAATTCACCTAACCTGCTTGTCTTTAGATTGTCAGAGGAAACCAGAGTACCCAGAGGGAACCTACGCAGACATGGGAAGAATGTGCTAACTGCAGACAGACAGTTGCCTGAGGCTGGAATCAAACCCGGGTCCAAACACTCAGAAAAGCCTTGACTTCACTCCAGCCTCTGCCTCCACTTCTGCCCATCCCACTCTGCAACCAAGACTGCAACTACATTTCCCAGGGTTACCCCTGAGTCCTACTGCCTACCTGCAGCCAGCCAGCACATTCGCTCTTCCTCCTCACCCATACACCCCCACAGTGCACCCTCTCCCTCCACTTCTCCCTCTTCACTTCATCCCCACCTTCCCACTCCCCCCTCCTCACTCCACTACAAACCTCCGCCCCAATCTCCTTTCTCTCCCTCACCCATTCCCCCATGCTACATCACAACCACCCCTCGCCCACCACATGCCATCACCCTTTCTCCCCAAAAACTCCACCCCGAGCCTTGTTACATATTTACTATGCATCCCGACCACAAACATTCTGAGGCCAAAAGGTCCATTCTCATGGAAGGACTCACATTCATTCCCCTGTGCCTCCACCTCAACAAATCCCACACCATCCAGGATGTGGAGCTCTTTTGCCACCTCTACCTCCGTATCTTCTTCTTTAACACAAACTCACAACCTCCCTCTGAGGACCCCTACTCCTGCCTCCAATGTTCCTCCTCTGCTTGGTCACGACCCTGCTCCCCCTCACCCTCAATAACTTTTACTTTAACCCCTCCCATTTCCTTCAAATCCAGGGGGTGGCCATGGGCACCCAAATGGGTACCAGCTACTTCTGCCTCTTTATCGACAGTCCCTCTTCAGTATCTACACAGGCTCTGTTCCCCAACTCTTCCGCCATTACATCAATGACTGCATCAGTGCAGCATCCTGCACTCAGGCTGAACTGGAACAGTTCATTGACTTCACCCACAACTTTCACACCATCTTCAAATTCCCTTGGTCCATCTTGGACACCTCCCTCCCCTTTCTTGACCTCTCCATTTCCAATTCTGGTGACAATCTTCGGACAGACATTTACTACAAAGCCACAGATTTCCATATCTAACTGGACCACACCTCATCCCATTCAGTATCCTGCAAGAACTCCATCCCATTCTTCCAATTCCTCTGCCTCCTCCCCATCTGCTCTGATGAGGAGACCTTCCACTGATCATAGATGTCCACCTATTATGAACAACGTGCTTTTCCTCCTTCTGTCATCCAACACACTCCTCCCTTTCCCACTCCACTGCTCTTAATCCAGCCCCCTCCAAACACAATTAAAACAGAGTCCCCACTGTCCTCACCTATCAGCCCACCAATCTCCGTATCCAAAACATCATCCTTAAACACTTCTGCTAACTCCAACTAGACCACACCACCAAATACATCTTCCTCTCCCCACCACTGGATGCCTTCCATAAGGACCGTTCTCTTTGACAATTCTTGGTTTGCGTCACTCTCCCACCTACCCTCCCGAACCCCAGGTACCTTCCCTGCTACTCAAAACGATGCAAAGCCTACTGGTACCCTAATCCCTCACCTCCATCCAGGGCCCCAAGCAGTCCTTTCAGGTGAGACAGAGGTTCACCTGCCTCTCCTCCAACCTAATTCACTGCACCAGGTGCTCCCAATGTGGTCTTCTCTACATCGGGAAGACCAAACATAAAGTTAGGGAATGGTTCACCGAGCATCTTAGCTGGGCCCGGAGGGGCTGACTTTACCTCCCAGTCACTATCTATTTTAATTCCCCTTCCCACTCCCTTTCTGAAATGACCATCCTTGGCCTCCTCCATTGGCACAACAAACCAAACTGCAAATTGGAGGAACAACACCCCATATTACGCCTGGGCGGCTGACAGCCCAGAGGACTCAACATTGAGTTCTCCAATTTCATATAACCACCCTTCCCACTCCCCTGTCTCCCTTCCAAATCTCTCTCCCTCCCTTCCACTCCTTCCTGCCAGCTACCACATTCATTCCTCCCATTGACCAACCAGGTCATAACTTCTACCTGTCATCACCAATCCCCACTTCATCATCCCGTCCCTGCCACCCCCTTTATCTTAGCTCTCCCTACACCCAGCCCCCCCCACCCCCATTCCTGAAAAAGAGTTACACACCGAAATGTCAACTAGGGTGGCACGGTGGCTCAGTGGTTAGCACTGCTGCCTCACAGCACCAGACACCTGGGTTCAATTCCTGCCAGTCTATGTGTAGTTTGCACATTCTCCCCGTATCTGCCTGGGTTTCCTCCGAGTGCTCCAGTTTCCTCCCATAATCCAAAAATGTGCAGGTCAGGTGAATAGGCTGTGCTAAACTGCCCACAGTGTTAGTCAGGGGTAAATATTGGGTAGAGGAATGGGTTTGGGTGGGTTGCTCTTTGGAGAGGTGGTGGAGACTTGTTGGGCTGAAGGGCCTGTTTCCACACTGTAGAGAAGGGGGCAGCATGGTGGCTCAGTGGTTAGCACTGCTGCCTCACAGCACCAGGGGCCCAGGTTTGATTCCAGCCTTGGATGTCTGTCTGCGTCGAGTTTGCACATTCTCCCTGTGTCTGCATGGGTTTTCTCCGGGTGCTCTGGTTTCCTCCCACAGTCCAAAGATGTGCAGATCAGGTGAATTGGCCATGATAAATTGCCCATCGTGTTAGGTGCATTAGGCAGAAGGGAAATGGGTCTGTGTGGGTTACTGTTTGGGGTCAGTGTGGACTGGTTGGGCTGAAGGGCCTGTTTTCATACTGTCGGGAATCTAATCTAATCTACTCCGCTGCCTGGCTTGCTGTGTTCCTCCAGCCTCCTGTCTATCTACATTGAATGGAAACAGCAGGAAAGGGCTGAACAATCAAGTATCAGGGACATTAACAAATGGGACATGAAACAGATAGATGCATTGAGGTGGTCATTCACAAAGAGAAAACCAAACTGGAAATGAAACATTCAGACACAGTGGACCGAATTTAATATCAGAAAATGTGAGACCATGCACTTTGTCAGAATAATCTAAAGGCCGACTAGTATTTAAATTGTGAGAGATTCCAAAAAGTGCAGTACAGAGTGATCTGGATGTTCTTGTGCATGGGACACTGAAAGTTAGTGCAGGTACAGCAAGGAATTGAGAAGGCAAATGGAATTTTCACCTTTATTGCTGGGGGTTGGAATTTAAAAGTAGAGAAGTCTTGTTAAAACTGTGCAGTGTGTTAGTGAGCCTCCATTTGGATTATTGTGTGCAATTTTGGTCCCTGTATTTAAGAAAAGATGGACAGCCATTGGAGTCTCCCTCCTGCTCCTATTTCCCATGTCCTTGTGTGCTCCAGTGTCCTTCCCTCACAGCAGAGCTGGCTGGAGCCTGCCTGCAGTAACAGCCTCCAGTCTCTGGGTGGTGCTGCCAAAAGATCTGCCTGGCCCAAGCTGTCACAGTTCCCACGTTACAATAATGTCAGAAGTATTCCATTGGCTGCAAAACATTTTCAAACATCTTACGTTCAAGGATGGTATAACAGAAAGATAATTCTCTCTCTTTTTATATTTTATCTCCATGCCTTCCCACCTATTACCTAACAACATTCTACACTTGTGTCAAATCCAGAATAAATCATGAATCTCTGGGAGAGCTTAATCTATGACAACACTGGGATTAATGACCACATCCTCAGTGGGCTTTGTGGGTGAAGGTCAATAGCAGTCTCATTGTGACTTGATCTGAGTTGGTCTGAGTCAGTCAGTGTTATTGTTCTGGGTAGAGACAGTACTGACCAACTTCAGACCCTGTGATCTGCTTGAGACGAAGGGTTATCTGTGCAGGGCTTTCACACATGGCTCACTCACATAGTGAAGCAGGGATTCCCCATTTTGCAAGAGTAAATGGAACTAACAAACTGGGTGGGCATGACACCCCCACCCTGTCCCCTGAGAGTGGGGACAGGAACAGTAATGTTCTCAGAGAGAAAGGATGGTAAAAATGGTACCCCACAGAGAGAGAGAGGACAGGAAGCATGACACTCCCCAGAGACAGGCAAACAGTATCTGTCTGCTCCCCACTTTCGTGTTGTGACATATGTCGTTGGGAAATGGGTTTGGTTTATATTTTCTCAATTGTATTTAGGTTTGATGAGGTGATTTGGTAACAATGATTCCAATTCCATATTTTGTGTGGCAGCCGATCTACTGAAGGTCATCCTTTCATTTGAAGGTTGCCCAGGTTTCTGTCCAGGCTGATGCAGTATGGTCTACAGTGCTGCTCCTATTGGGCTAAACCATCACACACGAGGGAATCTGACAGACACCTTCTCTTTGTGCTGGCAAAGGGAGAGATTTGTTTATACTGTAATTGCGGCCAAAGAAATTAGTTAGTGGATGTAATTCCAGCTGAATATAATGTTCTGATGTTCATGATGGGATTAATCACGACAGTTCCCACTTGCCTTTACACTGATGGTGGAACAGGAAGTCACCACGCAGTGATCTCCTGGCTCACACTGAGAAACAAAGTTGATGGTATAACTGCAGAGAGCAAGACAATGGCTTGGACTCACCGAACAACCAGAGGCTTCAGCCAACAACTGGGTCACAGACAAATGGAGTGTGTAAACGCTCAGTATCTCAGGGAACAAACACAACTACTGAGTTACAAAACTGAACAGGACTTTTTATGAAAATTGGCATTCCAAAAATAAATTCCAAACACAATATGTGTAAAAATTGAGTGCAATCTCATTACAAAGACTACATCATTTTCATTGAAAGCTGGACGATAATGAGATGAGAATTCAAACAACCACCCACTCCATCACACGGTGTTCTCATCATAACACATTTGCAAGCCTCTTAAAACATGGAAGGAGAGGGAAACATTGCAAACTATATTACCATGAGTGAGGATCCATTAAAAACTAGGATCATGATGTTAAATGCTCCCAGCCATAAACAACACTGATGCATTCACATCATTAGTTTGTTAAATGATGTTAAAAAGTCTGCCAACCACTTTCATGAAGAAGGAATATTTAAATCTCAAGAGGCATTGATGACTTTTTTTCAGGACTATAGCAAGGAAGCAGCAGCTGACATATGAACTCCAACAAACTAATGATAATAGGCACTGAATCCAGAGCAGGCCCCTGAGAGAGAGAGAAAAATCAACAGCAGAGATCTGTCCAGTGCTGGGAGCATTTTAGACAAGACACCTTGTTGCCAGCAAGTTACTGCAGCTTGAAAGCTCCAGTAGGTTCAGAAAGAGAAAAAGGACATTGTGCAGATTGTTGAACAGGCCCCTACACCTGGGCCTGAGGC
The DNA here is from genome assembly GCF_020745735.1 of Hemiscyllium ocellatum. NCBI lineage: Eukaryota > Metazoa > Chordata > Chondrichthyes > Orectolobiformes > Hemiscylliidae > Hemiscyllium > Hemiscyllium ocellatum. Next base: position 9,765,688 of record NC_083409.1, read on the forward strand.
AGGAGCCCAAGCTCCAACACACTGGCCTCACTTCACACCAACCTTCACACAGTGCGGGGTCATGAACTCCGGCCATCAATCCCTCGGGGACCGGGACGGAGTGAGGGAACAGGGACAATTGTAGAAGAGTCAATAAGGAGTAAAGCAAGATGGAGAGGGTGTGTTGGAAAGGGGTGAGAGGAGGAAATATACTTTGTGCCACTCAGTACAGACATCATCTACGTGTATCACAGAATGAACAAACAAAAGTCACATCAAAGTACTTTTCTTATCACAGGGGACATTTTCATTGTAGTGTGATAAGTACCCTACTTCTGAAGCTGTAGACTCTCTCTATGGGTCTCTCCAGATTGAGCCTGTTCGCTCCAAGCAAGGCCCCAGTTTATTTTTTACTGATCAGGGACAGTGAAGCAGCTGCCCTCTAGTGGCGAGAGAGAGCTTGCACGGCTGCTGAGGATTATGGGTAAAGTCCCCTTCCATTCGCGCCCACACAAACCAGCAGCCACTTCAGCTGCTTTATTGAAAACCACAAGCTTTAAGGCGCTGTTCTTTCAACGGTGGAACTGGACACACGATCAAACGAGTTAGGGACAAATGAAGGAGATTCATCCTCTTCAGCCTGCTCCCCATGGCTGACCTGATTATTCACCTTCTTACCTTACTCTGACAGATTTTTGAGAAGCAATGACTGTCTACTTCTTCACTACAAGCATTCAGAGGTTTCAATTTCAATTCCAAAGACCTATGACCTTTGCAAGAAATCAAAACCCTGCTCATCTAGGTCTTAAATGAGGGAACTTATTTTAGTTTTATATTCTCCCTGAAAAGGAAGCATTCTTTTCACATCCACGCTGTATTCTATGCTCTTGTTGATATGACATCTGCTTTAATCAGCTGCTCTCCCATGAGAACAGCTGCCCATCCTGCCACCTTCAATGACTGATGCACAGAAACATCCAGGTCCTACTGCCCCTACACCCACCCATACTTGTACCCTTTAGTTTGTTTTGTCTCTTCACGTTTTTCTTCCAAAATGAATCAGTGATATCTCTTTGTATTACATTCCATCTGCGACCATTTGTTCATTCCATTACCTATACCCTTTTTGAAGTTTGACACTATCTTTTTCATGATTCGTAGTAGATCCATCAGCAAATTTTGAAACCATGCCTTGTGCACTCAGATTTAAATATTTTAAGTAATTTTTAGAATGAACTATTTTATAAACTATTTTAAATCAAGCTTCAAATTTATTGCCCATCTCTAGTTGCTTGGACTGAGTTCTGAGCCAGATCATGGGGCCGTTAAGAATGAATCGCGTCACTGTGTGGGACTGGAGTCACAGACCGGGTGATGGCTGGGTTCCCTTGTCCAAACTACATTCATGAACATGACATTGAGTTTCATTGTTTTTTTGTTCAGATTCTAGCGCCTTCCTTCCCAGATATTACATGGCTCACCACCACCCTCTCCAGGACAATTAGGGAAGTGCAACAAATAGCCGCCACTTTTGTGTCCGCCCATCCCAGGAGAAATCAAAATAAATGAGATACACTTCAAATGATCAAACTGATGAGGCTTCAACTCATCTCTTTGAAAAAACTGGAGGCTTTCCCAGAAATAAGCCATGACATGGGTGACCCTGGTTTGTCAGACTGAAAGGTGGAGTGTCCTTCGGATTGACACTGGGATCAGACACAAAACGAATTACACTCAAAGACCGAACACACGGCTATCAAAGCGGGTCACCAAACTGCAAAGAGCAGCAATTTATCTGGAAGAACTCAATAGGCATCAGTGATTATCAGAGCATTCGGCAAGCAAGTGTCAGATATTGTTGAACACACCAGAAACACAGTCACACAGAAAGAGAAGCTATTGGGATAGAGCAGGGAAACGGGAAAAACTGAATTTCTCCACTGAGAGCTGGAAGGAGTTTTCTCGGTTGTAACTCCTCTGAGAATGATAAAGATTGAAGGGCCGTTTATATTATAGACAACACTGCAGCGCGCAAGAAAGGATGTCGAGTAGCAGATCTCCTTTAAATTGGAAACAATATCAGAAATAAAGGTCAATGTGATTTTGGATTAAATATTCAGAGTGAGGAGATGGAGGGGAGAGTGACCATGGCAGCTGTCCTGAAGAACGGTTAGGTCATGGCTAGAATGGTGCACAGTTAGGGGCTGCTTTGAGGGACAATACATAATGGGTCATGGTCAGGGGATCTAGGGTCACAAGAGATGTGCAGGCTAGCAAATGGAAAATGCCATGGAAAATGCAGGATTACGGGAATAGGGTGGGGGAGGTGTGGGTCCGGGTGGGATGGCCTTCAAAGGGTCGGTATAAGCTTGCTGGGCTGTGTGGCCTGCTTCCACTCTGTAGGAATTCCTCAATTCTGTGATTCTATGAAGGCCAGAACAGGATCTCGACAGTGGAGGGAGGGTATTCTGATGTTCAAAAATTCTTCAACAAATAAACACAGTAAATATAGATTTAATATCAGTGCAGACAAACTGAAAGGCAAAATGACATTTTCTCCCATCACATACCAGGTACAGAAAAGAGATCAGGAAAACCATTTTGATGCAGTTATTGGAATTGAATGATGAATGATGATAAACAGAGTACTCCATTCAAAAAAAAGACAGAATTACTTTTTAGAATTTCACCAGGCCTGAAGCAAAAGAGGAAATCAGGATCAAAGAGTCATATGAGAATATAGTACTTGGGTGAGATAAAACCCTTTCTGTGAAAACATTTCATTTTGCCTTGCTTTCTCTCCATGGATGCTACCTGACCCGCTGGGATCTCCATTCTTTTGCTGCGCTATTTCTTACAAATTGTCTTGTTGTGTGCAAGACAAAAGCTTTAACAAAATGTCTCTTTTTTTTAGCAACACTTGACTTTGGATCAGTTTGGAGAGAAAGCAGGGCCATGGAATCATCTTTCCCTGCAGGGAGGGAGGGAGTGTGTGTAGAATCTCCCATGGGCAGGGTTCTCCTGGCTGCCACCACATCAGGAAGGCTGGAGCTTGATGATCGAGCTGAATGGACAGGGCTCACTCTCACAGTCCTCAGGGCCATGGAGCCTCTTGTGACGGGAGCATCTGCTTGGTGTCAGGGCAGACAATGACATTGCAGTGGGATTAGAAATGGGACAACTCGACAATGGATGCTGCACAATGGCTGCACTGACTCTTCCTCTCTGACTGATCCCTCCCCACACACAGGAGGAGTTGCATTAGGAACCTGTTCTAAAGGGCTACAGCCCACTGCAGCACTCCCGACCTGCAAAGAGAAGAACACTTCTACAAAGACTTTTGCCAAGAACAGATATTCCCGCAACTTCATCCACAGATGCATAACAGAAAAACAACGCAATGGGGACATGCCATGAGCTAACTCACTAGCCACACTACCTTATATAAAAACATCACAGTACTCCAACCACTCAAACGGCCCAGAAACTGACAGCCACGCTCTGACAACCCACGAGAACAAAAGGCCCAATACCTACCGTGTGAAAGACAGATGTAATTTACAAGAATCCATGCAACGTTTGCACTAACTACCTCGAACAAACAGCCAGACAACTAGCCATCCGCATCCATGAACACCAACGAGCCACTAAACCCCATGAGCAGCTGTCCCGAGTAGCTATACACACAGATGACAAGGACCACAAATTCGACTGGGCCAACACTATGATCATAGGACAAGCTCAACAGAGGACAGCCAGAGAATTTCTAGAAGCATGACACTTATCCATGGGCTCCATCAATAAGCACATTGACCTAGACCCAGTATACCGACCACTGCAACGAACATCAGGAACCAATAACCGGAAACAGCAGGAATCGAACCAAATAAATTCCAGAAGACACAGCACAACAGCACTTCACAGGAAGCACCAAAGCTCTGAAGATGTCACCGAGACAGGGGACAAAATGTTTACAAATCAACTTCCCAGCTCGGTGGGCGTACCCACAACTACAGCAAGGGGGGTGGGGGGTGGGTGTGGGGGGTGTGGGTGGTGGTTCCTGTCCTACAGTGCTCTCCCAAACCTTACCTGCCATCTTCACAGTCAGATCTTCATGCCCCTTACTACACATGGAATTGGACTGCCTGGTCCTGAGTCTTATAACATCCTTCTGGGACAAAGTCTCCAGGTATCTCTGCACCTCCCTGATGTGTCACCAATACTTTCAACTCAGCCTCCAGTCGAAACACCCAGTGTGGGAGTTGTTGTAGATTTATGCATTCACTACAGATGTATTTAACCTGAGTCATTTTAACTCAATAAAGAAATGTTGATCCCATTTACAAATGAAAGATATCCATTCCTCTGTTAAACCAGTAATTGTCTTCAGTATCTGAATTAAAGTTTTAGTGCTTTCCATTTATTGACCCTCCCGAATTGGGGTGTCCCGAAGCAGTACAAGACGACATGAGGATACAGATGGGCTGGGAGGGTCCGATGGGCTGATCAGTAACAAGTGGAATTCATTCAGATAAATGTGAGTCAGTGGACTGAGCTCCCCCTGACCATGTGAGTGAGGTGAGGGCAGAGTGACAGCACTTGACACCAAGGCCTCTTTGATGGTGTGTGGCATCAAGGAGCCCGAGCAATGCAGCAGCTTTTCACCTGCTATTCCAGGGAAGGGATCAACATCAGGATCCCTCCGAGCAACTCCTGGGAATTCTGTCATCCCAAAGGGACACGTCCTCCTCCTCAGTTCCCACAAACAGCAGCAAGTCAGCCACACACTGTCCAAACTGTTTGGGGGAGCTGACCTGAACTCTCACAGCCCTGTGCCATGCTCTGCTGGAAGATGGAGGGACTATTGGGGAGTCCTCGGCACAGGCAGCTCCATCAATATTGTTGGTCTTTAAACGTGAAGGTGAACTTGTCCTGGTCCTCAGCCCTCCCTGCCCCGATATGGACTAGAACATGTTCAAAATGACCAACTGTGGAATGACCCACTGCCAGTCCGACAGCAATGAGCCAATCTGCTCTGAACACTCCCTGAGTGAGCTCACTCCATTATGTTCAGATACACTGCCATTGAGTGCCCAGGGAGCCCACCCTTACACTCTCTGGTTTTGATAGCCCTCCCATCACAGAATCCCCCCGTGAACCCCTTCAGTTCGTTCACCACCGGAGGGGGCTGGTCTCAGTGGTTTTGATGGACGCATCTGTGGGTGAGATATAATGATATATAACTCAATATGTTCCCTATTCCCCACCCACAGACGTATGGACACAGGCTCTTATCCATTCATCATACACTATCAGGCACAGGTATTCAGAATGGGTACTGCCCCTTCAGAGCACCCCCATGGTGGATGGAGGGTTATGGAGAGAAAGGTTCCCTCCCCACTCCGGGTTTGGACCTTTCCCATCTACACTCTGAGTTCAGCTCACTCTCAACATGATTCTTCAATCTTTCTGAACTCCAACATACCTTCCTTCTTTCCTCCATTTATTGGGGATGATTTTCTCAGGGCCCTGCATTCCTGCTGAAAGTGCCCTTCTGTCCCTAACTGTAGTATTGCCCTCCTGCTCCCGGGACCCCATTGCCCCCTCTATTCTCCCCCTCGTGTTCCGTGCCTTGAGGGTGGAGGGTTTCAATTCACACACCTTTTCCCTGAGGCTTCAGCTCGGGCCATTTCCAAAGCACACACGAGACAGAGACTGAATCTTCTTCATCTTTATTCCCTTTTCCAGATTGACATTGACAGAAAACAGTCAGCAATTAACAGCCCAGACAGAGGAAGCTGCTCAAATTCACAGCCACAATGGAGCTTGAGGAAAACACTTGTGGAGATTTTCTCAATAACCTGAGAATCCTGTCCCTTTAAACAGTGACAAAACCTTATATTGGAACTGGTGGCTGAGCAGGAAGGAGATCTGGTTTACTGAAGCAGAGACTTCTGAGGTTCACATTGTTTTTATACAGCTCACAGTTTTCAATCTTTGAAAGGTTATGCTTGTTATTACAAGTTAACACTGTCCCCAACAAACAGTCTCCTGGACAGGGACAGAATAGGGTCAGATACAGAGTAAAGCTCTTTCCGTACTGTTCCCACCAAAGACACCCAGGACAGGGACAGGATAAGAAACAGAATAAAGCTGTCTCCACACTGTCCTCGTCAAACACTCCCAGGACAGGGACAGCACTGGTTGGGAACAGAGTGAAGCTCTCTCTATAGTGTCACAGTAACCTGCCTTAACCCCTGAACCTCAGAGTCTCCCAGAGGCCAGTCTCAAGAAGGAAGAGAGTTGAAATTCAGTGCTGACAATGACCTTTGTCCTGCCAGCTCAGCCCTGTTCTATTTAAAGTTGTGTCTCCTCTGTGGACTGTCTCAAACACATTACACACATTCTGATCTCCTGATGCTCTTGCGAGGGGAGAGGAGAAGGTCACATGGGTGGGGGCACAGGAGAAATGAGTGTTGGACTGGCAAAAGTATCATTTTGAACATTTGTATCCAATACCCAACAAACCCGATGTTTTTTAAATTCCCTTTTATTGTGGACATTGAAGTCCCCCACCCAGAGTACATTCTGTGCCCTCACCACCCTCAGAGCTTCCTCCAAGTGCTATTCAACATGGAGGAGAGATTGACTCATCAGCCGAGGGCGGACAGAACATGGTCATCAGCCAGAGGTTTCACAGAATCAGAGAATCATACAGTGTAGGAGAGGTCCCTCATCTGATCATGTCTGTCCCACCAAGGCAAAACTAAAGCTACTCTCCATCAGCTTTCCAGAACTGGGTCCAAAGAATTGAATGTTCGGATATTTCAGGTGCCCATCCAGGTATTTTCTAAAAGGTATATTTGTTAAATATTGACCAAGACACCATGGGGATCTGCTCTGCTCTTCTAATAGTGGCATGGCATCTTCTACTGCACCCTGAGAGGGCAGACATCAGAACATCCCATCTGAAAGATAGTCTCTGAGCACTGAACCTCTGACAGTGTTGCGCTCCCTCAGTATTGACACACCAGCAGTGCAGCACTCCCTCAGCATGAACTATCTGATAGTGCAGCACTCCCACGGTATTGACTTTCTGACAGTGCGGAATTCCCTCAGTACGAACCCTCTGACAGTGTGGCACTGTCTCATTACTGACCTTCTGACAGTGCAGCACTCCCTCAGTACTGACCCATCATTAGGGCAACACTCCCTCAGTACTGACCCTCCAATAGTGTGGCACTCCCTCAGTACTGTCCTTCTGACGTGCTGCATTCCCTCAGTACTGACCCTCTGACAGTGCTGCACTCCCTCAGCGCTGCACTGCACTCTCAGCCTTGATAATTTGCTTCAGTGATAGAATCACGTAATGATGGAATCTGAACAATGTTGAAGCAGGCCATTCACCCCAATGAGTTCACACCAATCCTCCGAAGAGCATCCCACCCAGATCCAAACCACTGCACTATCCCTGCAACCTGCATTTCCCAATGGCTCATCCACCCAGTCTGCTACATTGTGAGTGTGAGGGGAGAGTGATCCCCACTGAGACCAGGCTGAAACCTCCCAGTCCAATGGCCTGCCTTGCTTCACCATCCCAGCCCACACTTGGAGGAATGAGACCACCTGGGGAGGCTCGAGATGTTTCCCAGCCAGAGATAGTGCCTTCAGGAGAGAGATGGTGAACAGATGATAGGGGCAGGGGGCAGTGGGGTCTGTGGTCTTGAGGTGGGGTGTAGGACACATTGAAGCAGGCGATGGCAGGTGCTGAACCCTTTCCCCAGAAAGAGTTTGTAAGTTGATGGGTGAAAGTAGTGGGGGGGGGGGGCACTAGAGTAATCTTTTGTTGCTGCTGAAACTCTTGCTGCCTGCTCAGTCACGTCTGAGAGACACACAGACACATCAGACACACAGGAGGCAGCTTTCTGTGGATGTTCTCCTGGGCCAGGCCTCATCAATCATGGAGCTATGGTCAGTAACAGTGTAAGCTGTGTGGCCCTGAAAGCCTGAGTCTGCAACTCAGCTCGGAAGGACGTCAGCTCATTCATCAAAACTGGTTCTGTCCCTCTGCAGCCTAGCCGGTCTGCCTGTGCCTTTTCACCACTCCCAGGTTTTCCCTTGTGTTACAGCTCATTCTCCTGAGGGACAGCTGTACTAAGGCCCAGTGGAGTGGACTCGATGGGCCGAATGGCCTTACTTCCACTCCTCTGTCTTCTGACCTTGTCACTCTGTCAGATCCTCTGCAAGAAACTCATGGCTAACCATCGCCCTCTCCAGGATAGTTAGGGAAGGACAATAAATAGCAGACACGTCAATGCTCTCCCCATCCCAGGAGGAATCAAAATAACTGATGGACAATTCAAACAATCAAACTGATGGAAGGTGGTTAACTCAGTCCAGTGATTAAACTTCACCTGGTAATTCCTGCATTAAGTTCAAGATGAAACTATCCTGGTCTCTGCTGAATTTAGATCAATTTTCATTGTTAACTTAATACATTTCCATCTTCATTCTTTCTCTGCAAACTGATCCTCATTTGAATGTTGCGAAAACAAAACATTTTGTTGAAGCTTTTTGTCTTGCATACATCAGGACAATTTACAAGAAATGCCACAGCAAAGGGAAACAATATTTAAACTGACGTGTTCATAGTGACAACACCTCAGCCTGTCAGCACTTTCCTCATATGCAATATCAATGCCATGTTTTTCTCCTTTGCTTGGTACTTTTACAATTATCCTGATGAAGGCAAAATGAAAAGCTGCTAAAAACCTGGCAATTTTCAGGCCAGTTCAATATTGTCAAATGACTATTTGATCCTAATTTGTTCTTTTGCTTCAGACCTGTTCAAATTCCAAGAAGTAATTCTGTCCCATTTTGAATGGAGGACCCAGTTTACCAGCACTCACTGAATTCCAATCTTTGCATCAAAATATTTTTCCTGATCTCCTTCCTGTACCTGGTGAATGACCGGAGAATGTGTCATTTTGCCTTTCTATTTGTCAGTATTGACAGTAAATCTACATTTACTGTGTCGATTTCATAAAGAAGTTTTGTTATCAGAATACCCTCCCTCCCCCCCTCGAGATCCTGTTCTGGTGTTTCCCTGTAACCTAGATCCCCTATCCCTGTCCCTGGACCATTCTGCAATGCCCCTCAATGAAGCTCCTAACTGTACACCATATCCCAGATGTGACCTAACCATTCTTCAGTACAGCTGTCCTGGCCACTCTCTCCTTACTCTCAATATTCATTCCAAAATCCCACTGGCTTCACCCATTTCTTTTTTCTGATTTTTCTTTCCCAATTTTAAGTATTTATGTTGCCCAACATCCTTTCTTGCCCACTGCTGTACATTGTTTACAATATGAGCTGCATTTCATCCTTTAACGTTCTGAGTCATTACAACCAGGAAAGCTCTCAATAGAAAAATTCAATTAATCCCATTGCCCTGCTCTATCCCAACAGCTTTAGTGTATTTATGGTGCATTCAATGACATCTGACACTTGTCTGTCTTACCCTCTTACACCCACTAATGGCTTTCTCTTGAGTTCTTCCTGACAAATTGCTGTTTATTGCAGTTTGGTGACACACTTTGGTAGCCGTTTGTTCGGTCTTTGAGTGTAACTCATTTTGTGCCTGATCCGTAGGGGACTCCACCTTGCAATTTAAAAATGCAGGTTCACCCATGTCATGGCCGATGCTCTAGTCTTTCAAAGCAATGAGTTCAAGCCTCACCAGTTTAATCATTTATTTTCATTTCTCCTGGGACAGGGCAAGCTTTGATTTGTCTGCTATTTGTTGTCCTTCCCTAATTGTCCTGGAGAGGGCAGTGGTGAGCAATGTCAAATCTGGAACATAAAACATTACAGCGCAGTACAGGCCCTTTAACCCTCTGTGTTGCACCGACCTGGGGAACTATTCTCTTCTTCTGCCTGGGAACCCTCCAACCACAAGGGATGAACTCAGATTTCTCCAGTTTCCTCATTTCCCCTCCCCCCACCTTGTCTCAGTCGATTCCCTCGAACTCAGCACCACCCTCCTAACCTGCAATCTTCTTCCTGACCTCTCCGCCCCCACCCCACTCCGGCCTATCACCCTCACCTTGACCTCCTTCCACCTATCACATCTCCATCGCCCGTCCCCCAAGTCCCTCCTCCCTACCTTTTATCTTAGCCTGCCTGGCACACTCTCCTCATTCCTGATGAAGGGCTCTGGCCCGAAACGTCGAATTTCCTGTTCCTTGGATGCTGCCTAGCCTGCTGTGCTTTAACCAGCAACACATTTTCAGAACTATTCTGAAGCCCATCTATCCTACACTATTCCATTTTCATCCATATGTTTATCCCGTGACCATTTAATTGCCTTTAGTGTTGGCGAGTCTGCTACTGTTGCAGGCTGTGCATTCCATGCCCCTACTAGTCTCTGAGTAAAGAAACTACTTCTGACATCTCTCCTATATCTATCACCCCTCAATTTAAACCTATGTCCTCTCAGCATCTGAGGAAAAAGGCTCTCATTGTCCACCCTATATAACCTTGTGATTATCTTAGTATATCGCAATTAAGACAACTCTCAACCTTCTTCTCTCTAACAAAAACAGCCACAAGTCCCCCATCCTTTCCTCATAACGCCTTCCCTCCATGCCAGGCAACATCCTAGTATATTTCCTCTGAATTCTTAAATTCCCACATCCTTTTTTTAATGCGGTGACCACAACTGAATGAAATACTCCAATTGTGGCCACACCAGAGTTTTGTACAGCTGCAACATGATCTCATGGCTCCTAAATCCAATCTCTCTACCAATAAAAGTTAACCCACCATAAGCCTTCTTAACCACCCTATCAAACTGGATGGCAACTTTCAAGGATCTGTGTACATGGACACTGAGATCTCTCTGCTCATCTACACTACTAAGCACCTTACCATTAGCCCAGTGCTCTTTATTCCTATTGCTCCTTTCAAAGTGAATCACCTCACATTTTTCTGCATTAAACTCTGCATTTCCCACCTCTCAGCCCAGCTCTGCAGCTTATCCATGTCTCTGTGTAACCTGCAATATCCTTCAGCACTATCCACAACTCCACAAACCTCAGAGTCATCCGCAAATTTATTCACCCATCCTTCTATGCCCTCATTCAGGTAATTTATAAAAATGACAAACAGCAGTGGTCCCAAAAGAAATGTTTGCGTTACACCACTAGTAACTAAACTCCAGGATGAACATTATCCATCAATAACCATGTTCTGTCTTCTTTCAGCTAGCCAACTTCTGATAAAACCGCTAAATCACCCTCAATCCCATGCCTCTGTATTTTGTGCAATAGTCTATCGTGGGGAACTTTATCCAATGCCTTACTGAAGTGCATATCCACCACATCAACCGCTTTACCCTCATGCACCTGTTTGGTCACCTTCTCAAAGAACCCAATAAGGTTTGTGAGACCCGATCTACCGTGTTGACTATCCCTTTCTAGATGATTATAAATCCTATCTCTGCTAACCTTTTCCAACATTTTACCCACAACTGAAGTAAGGCTCACTGGTCTATAATTACCAGGGTTGTCTCTACTCCACTTCTTAAACAAGGGGACAACATTTGCTATCCTCCAGTCTTCTGGCACTATTCCTATAGACAATGACAACATAAAGATCAAAGGTAAGGTCTCTGTAACCTCCTGGCTTCCCAGAGAATCCCAGGATAAATCCCACCCAGCCCAGGGGACTTATCTATTTTCACACTTTCCAGAATTGCTAGTACCTCCTCCTTGTGAATGTCAATCCTGTCAGTCTAGTAGCCTGTATCCCAGTATTCTCCTTGACAACGTTGTCTTTTTCCAGTGTGAATACTGAAGAAAAATATTCATTAGCACTTCCCCATCTCTTTGCACTCCACGTACAACTTTCTACTACTCTCTTTGATTGGCCCTAATCTTTCTCCAGTCATTCTTTTATTCCTGATATACCTATACAAAGCTTTCGCATTATCCTTAATCCTATCCACCAACAACATCTCATGTCCCTTCCTGGCTTCCTAGCTCTCTCTTTTGGTCTTTCCTAGCTAACTTGTAACTCTCAAGCACCCAAACTGAGCCTTCAGGTCTCATCCTCACATAACCTCCTTCTTCCTCTTGACAAAAGATTCAACTTCTTTAGTAAACCACAGCTCCCTCGCTCGGCCACTTGCTTCCTGCTTGACAGGTGCATACTTATCAAAGACATGCAGTCGCTGTTCCTTGAATAAGGTCCACATTTCAGTTGTGCCCATCCCCTGCAGTTTCCTTCCCCGATCCTATTCATCCTAAATCTTGCCTAATCGTATCATAGTAGCCTGACTCCACCAATAACCTTTGCCCTGCAGTATATATCTATCTCTTTCCATTGGTCTGGTAAACAAAACCAAATTGTGGTCACTATCATCAAAGTGCTCACCTACCTCCAAATCTAATAACTGGCCAGTTTCATTAACCAGCACCAAACCCAACGTGGCGTTCCCATTCTGGGAAGGAAGGTGCTGGGATGGGTACAAACAAAAACCATGAAACTCAATGTCATGTTCACAAATGTTCTTTAGGCAAGGGATCCCAGTCATCACCCGGTCTGTGACCCCAGTCCCACAGTGACATGATTCATTCTTAACGGCCCTATGACCATCCTCAGTAAAGAACTCAGTCCGAGCAGCTGGAGATGGCAATAAACATGAGGCTTGTCAATTACATTAATGCCCCGAGAAGGAATAATGCAGCTCTTTGCTGTCTGCCTTTAAGCCTCGGGTCCACCACACTCTCGCTGTCATGGGTCTCTAATCCTCTCACATTAATTCATTAGATGATGGCAATATGTGGGCGGCACGGTGGCACAGTATTCAATTCCCACCTCAGGCTACTCTCTGTGTGGAGTTTGCACATTCTCCCCGTGTCTGCGTGGGTTTCCTCCGGGTGCTCTGGTTTCCTCCCACAATCCAAAAATGTGCAGGTTAGGTGAATTGGCCATGCTAAATTGCCCATAGTGTTAGGCGTGGATTTGTTGGGCCGAAGGGCCTGTTTCCACACTGTAAGTAATCTAAAAAAAATGCGTTGAGCTTTTACTTTGAACTGTCAGGTCTCTTTTCCCATGCCTCTCTCCTCCCACCTCCTTCCAAGCCTTTCACCATATGTTTCCTGTGACAGCCTTGCTGTGCAGAATGAAAGCTCTCTGTGTTCTCTGAGCCCTTGCTCTATCTTGTGTCTGTCTACTCTCCAATGTTCATTTACTCAGGAAGGTAAGTGTTACAGAATTAAGTGGGAATATGTTCCAGGTCAGCCATGGCCTGACTGACTGACTGGGGAACCAGGCCAAAACAACTGATAATTCATTCCCACTGGAATCCACCGGAATGGCTGCAGTTTCGTTCAGATGCTCAATGCCCGGGACTTGACGTGTGGTTCTCAGCAGCGGTACCAACACTCTATAGCCACTAGAGGGCAGCTGTTTCACTGACCCTGAACAGAACAAATGAACTGGGGTCCTGCTCGGGTCTAACCGGTTCAATCTGGAGAAATGAGGAGAGAGGGAGAGGGGGTGGGGGGGAAAGCTTCTGAACCAGGATATTTATCCCACCCCAATGAAATGTCCTCTGTGATTTGTTTGTCTTCAAAGTGTGTTTTTTTATTCATTCTCTGATACACGGAGACAATGTCAGTACTGAGTGGGACAAAGTATATTTCCTCCTCCAACCCCTTTCCAACACACCCTCTCCATCTTGTTTTACTCCTTATTGCCTCTTCTACATTGTCCCTGTTCCCTCACTCCGCTCCGGTCCCTGAGGGATTGGTGGCCGGAGTTCATGACCCCGCACTGTGTGAAGGTTGGTGTGAAGTCAGGCCAGTGTGTTGGAGCTTGGGCTCCTGCCTCAGGCCCAGGTGTAGGGGCCTGTTCAACAATCTGCACAATGTTTTCGTTTTTCTTTCTGATCACAGACATTTTAATATTGCTTAACAAACTAATGATGGAAATATGTCAGTGCCGGGATTATTTAACATCTTGGTCCTAGTTGTTAATGGACCCTCACACGTGATAACACAGTTTTCAATGTTTCTCTCCCCTTACGTGTTACGAAGAGCTTTGCAAACATGTTTTGATGAGGACAGTGTGTCTTCAACACCATGTGACGGAGTGGGTGGGTTTATGAATTCTCATCCCACTACGTCCACTTTCAAGGAAAACTACCTCCACTGACCCATTTCTTTGGCCGCCATTTGCAGCAAAAGCAAATCTCTCCCTTTGCCAGCACAAAGAGAAGGTGCCTGTCAGATTCCCTCATGTGTGATGGTTTAGCCCAATAGGAGCATCACTGGTAGATCATGCTGTATCAGCCTGGACAGAAACCTGGGCAACCTCCAAATGAAAGGATGACCTTCAGTAGATCTACTGCCACATGAAATATGGAATTGGAATCCTTGTTCCCGAATCACCTCATCAAAGCCAAATACAACTGAGAAAATATAAACCAAACCAACTTCCCAAGGTCATTCATCAGAACATAACAAGAAATTGGTTAACAGACAGTTACTGTCTCCTTTCTCTGGAGAGTGTCACTGTAACTGTCCCCCCTCTCTCAGGGGAGTGTAGTTGTTCCTCTCCCCTCCCTCTTTGGGGCCATGCCATTTTGAGCATCCTTTCTGTCTGAGGATGTGACTGTTCCTGTCCCCCAACTCTCTCAGCGTCAGGGAGGGGCTTGACAGCAACCTGGTTTGTTAATTCCATTTACTTTCTTGTGAAATGGGTAATCCCTGCTTCACTATACTGACCCGTGTGTCAATACCCGGTACAGCTCACCCTCCATCTCAATCAGATCACAGGGTCTAAGGTTGGTCAGTACTGTCTGGCCCCAGAACAATAACACTGACTGACTGGAGACAACCCAGATCAAGTCCCAATAAGAGTGTTATTTACCTTCACACTCAAAGCCCACCGAGAAGGTGGTCATCAGTCTCTAATGTTGTCGCAGTGTAATGTTTCCCAGAGAAGGAGGAGTCAGTCTAAGGGAGGGATGTTGTGAGGAGACAGATGGGAAGGCATGGAGAGGAAACAAAAAGGAGAGAGAATTGTATTTCTGTTACACCATTCATGAGCTCATGATGTTCAATGCTGTTTACAGTCAATGGAATACTTCTGATGTGGAGACAATGTTGTAATGTGGGGAATGCATCAGCCCATTTACTCTCAGCAGGCTCCCACAATAACAGCGAGCTATTGACCAGGACATTGGGGCTAGGATACGGAGCAGAGAATGGAAGAGGCTGGAAAATAAAACCCAAGCAGTCAGTAAGGCCTGAGTATTGGCTGGGTAGGAGGGAGATGGCAAAGCAAAGGGGCTTCTTAAAATTCATTCATGAGATGTGGGCATCACTGGTTTTGCTGGCATTTTATACCCATCTCTAGCTGCACTGTGAAGGTGGTGGTGCACTGCCTTCTTGAACTGCTGCAGTCCATGTACTGTAGAAAGACCCACAATGCTCTTTGGGAGGGATTTCCAGATTTTTTTTCCCAGTGACAGTGAAGGAATAATGATATATTTCCAAGTCAGGGCGGTGAGTGACCGGAAGGGGATGTTTCAGGGTGTGATGTCCTTATTTGTCTGTTGCCCCTATTCTTTGAGATGGAACTATTGGTGGGTTTGGAAGGTGCTATCTCAAGGAAGATTGGTGAGCTGGTGGTGATGGTACAGCTGGCTGAAAATGATCACCTCTCCACAGCCAGTGGTCACTCCCTTTCCTTTTATATCAGTGAAACCTGTCAATAAATGACTTCTAGTCAGTAATAGCAACAATAACAATTTGTATTGATATAACATCTTTAATGTAGGAACCATCCAAAAGTTGGGCACATATAGTGTTTTTGCTGATGACCAAAAGAAGACAAAGAACTCGTTTGAAGAAGTGAGAGGGGTTTGTGGAGGAAATCCCCGTGCTGAGGGCCTGGGAGACTGAAGGCACAGCTGCCAGTCATGAGGTGGAAGGCCAGACTGGAGGGTTTGGGAGATGGGGGAGGGATTGAGGATAACCGAGTGGTCCATTATATCACCTCCCCACCTGCTGCAGCAGGAGACTGGGGAGAGGAATTGGGAGGAGAAAGTGAGGTCTGCAGATGCTGGAGATCAGAGCTGAAAATGTGTTGCTGAAAAAGCGCAGCAGGTCAGGCAGCATCCAAGGAACAGGAGACTCGACATTTCGGGCATAAGCCCTTCCTCAGGAAGAAGGGCTTATGCCCGAAATGTCGAATCTCCTGTTACTTGGATACAGAGAGGAATCAGGAGGCTGGGCAAGGCACCACCCAGAGGCTGGAGGCTGCTACTGCAGGCAGTCTCCAAACCAGTTCTCTCTGAGGAAATGGCACTGGAGCACACAAGACCATGGGAAATAAGAGCAGGAGGAGGACTCCAATGCCAGACCATGCTTTCGTAAGTACAGGGACCAAAACTGCACACAGTACTCCACGTGCAGACTCACGAACACCTTGTACAGTTATAACAAGGTTTCTCTACTTTAACATTCCAAGCCAAGCAATAAAGGCCTCAATTCCATTCACCTTCTCAATGACTTGCTGCACCTGCACTAACTTTTTGTGTTTCTTGCAGAAAAACACCCAGATCCCTCTGCACTGCACTTTGCTAGAATCTCACACCATTTAAATAATAATCTGTATTTTGATTATGCCTACTGAAGTGCATGACCTTCCACTTTCTGTCTTTAAACTCCACCTACTGTGTATTAGTGTCTCATTTCTAGTTTGGTCTTCTCTATGTGATTGTCCGTCTCTGTGTATCTGCCCGTACCATGTCCCATTCCCATTTGCTTACGGCCCAGAGACTTGGGTGTCCAGCCCTTTCCTGCTGGTTCCATTCAATATTGAACAGCTTCCTCGAGACAACGTAGCCCAGCATGTCATCCCCTCCTTCAACTGGGATTTTCCTTGCTGTCCATTCCTTGGCACATTCAAGGCTCGGAGAGTTACTTCATGACTCGGTCCCAGACTCTGTGACAGGGGGAGGGGGTGGGAACAGAGGGAGATCCAGGCTGCATGACTGGGGAGTAAGGGGGAGACCCAGGGTCCAGGCTCCGTGACTGCGGAGTGAGGTGGAGACTCAGGCCCAGGGTCTGTGACTGGGGAGTGAGGAGGAGACCCAAGGCCTAGGCTCCGTGACTGGGGAGTGAGGTGGAGACCCAGGGCCCAGGCTCCGTGACTGGGGAGTGAGGTGGAGACCCAGGGCCCAGGCTCCGTGACTGGGGAGTGAGGTGGAGACCCAGGGCCCAGGCTCCGTGACTGGGGAGTGAGGGGGAGACCCAGGGCCCAGGCTCCGTGACTGGGGAGTGAGGTGGAGACTGCTAGATGATGGTGGGCTGTGAGAAACAAATGACAGTCGGCAACTGGAGGCCTTCACTGCTTTTCAAAATTAGTCCTAAGGCAAGTTTTCCACTCATCTCAGAGGGCTGGTGTTTTGACAGGGTTAATGGCTTCTCCAAAAGTCTGTCGTGTGAGAAAGCAGGATTCCCCTTCCTGTGTACGTCACAATGTTAAAGCACAACACCATTCCCAAATCTCTGGCACAGTCCTTGAAACTACATCATTTTGGTTGGAAGCAGAGAGCACAGGCTGGTCATGCTGTGTACCCCATCAGAAAGGCCTGTGTGTGATCAGTTATACTGTATGGTATGCTCACAGACTGGGTGGCTAGGAGCTGGGCAATTGAATACAGCTCCATATCCTGAGCAAGATGTGCTCCCCCTCCCCTCCACCATCTCCAGCTGGCTGAGATTGGGAAAGAGGATCCGAGTGTCCGATTGTACTGTCCGCAAGCTTGTATGTCAGCCAAGTGGATCGAACAGAATATGAATTCCCTGATTGGGGTGGATAATCTGATCCATTCAGGGAGATATGGCTGACAGAAATAAACAGAGCCACACATCAAATGACACCAGGTTATAGTCCAACAGATTTTTTTTGAAATTCTTCACATGACTAAGGAGCAGCAACCTGATTTCAAATAAACTTGGTGAACTATAACCTGGTGTTGTGTGAATTCTGACTTGTCCACCGCAGTCCGACACCACATCAGAAAGAAACAGGAGTGTCAGACATCCTGTTTGCTCTGAGAGCTGCCTCTGAAGGAGCTGGGTCAGTGTCAAGGACCCTCCACATGACGGGCTACTGGCCTCTATGCAGTTGTTACAGTAACAGTGGGACCCACACTGACAGACACACACCTACAGACAGCATTGAATGACAGTCACACCCACACTGACCAACATACCAACAGACAGTTTTGGGTAAATGTCACACCCATAAGGGGCATGTATGTCATGAGATCCTGACTGATGCTCTCTCTGAACTAAGACCTCACTCTGTTCAGTTTTGAGCTGTCGCTGTGAGGAACAGGGTCAGGTGGGAGAAGTGAACGTCACGACTGCAGCGTCCAGCATCTGTGACTGGCCTAAGTTCATTTCAGGTGTTACCCAGCAGCAGAGAGGGCACAGTGCGATCACACCAGCTGAGTCTGGACCAACAGTTTGAAGAGGGAATGTCTCAGACTGTAATGATTCAGCCCCAGCAGCTTTCAGTTTCTGTTTTGTTTGGAATCTAGTAAACTCAACAGATTCCCAAACAAAGGGATCACTTGGAAATGATTGATGATTGGCTGTCAGTCCAAATTTCAGCCAATGTGTCATTCATTGACAGGTCAAGCAGCCAATCATGACAATCATTTGCTGACACTCTGCCAATCACCTGAGGGGGCGGTGGGACATTTCCAAAGCACTCACAAGACAGAGACTGAATCTTCATGTTTATTCCCTTTCCCAAGTTGTCATCAACAGAAAAAACTGTAATAAACAGCCCAGACAGAGGAAGTTGTACACGTTCATAGTCACAATGGAGGCTGAGGAAAACACTTGCGGAGATTTTCTCAATAACATGAGAATCCTGTCCCTTTAAACAGTGACAAAACCTTAAATTGGAACTGGCGGCTGAGCAGGAAGGAGATCTGGTTTACTGAAACAGAGACTTCTGAGGTTCACATTGTTTTGTACAACTGACAGTCTTCAGCAACTTCAAATGATTTTACATGGCATCACATGTCATCCCTGTTCTCATCAAACACTCACTGGTCAAGGACAGCGACGTTTTGATTCAGATTAAAGCTCCTTCTCCACTGTCCCAATGAACTGGCGTGAGCCCTGAACCTCAGAAGTGTCTCTGAGCCAGTCCTGAGAAGAAAGAGAGTTGAAATTCAGTGCTGACAATGACCTTTGTCCTGCCAGCTCAGCCCTGTTCTATTTAAAGTTGTGTCTCCTCTGTGGACTGTCCCCAACACTCTGATGCTCTTGCTGAGGGGAGAGGGGAGGGTCACGTGGGTGAGGGCACAGGAGAAGTGAGCGTTGGCCTCCCAGTCAGACCCAGAGAGGGTCAGCAGGCTGCTGACACTGTAGGTGCTGTCCGCAGCTCGCAGGTAGTTGCTGGTCTGAACCCCATCTGAAATGACTGCACCGTCCTTCTTCCACTGCACCTCCAGCTCATCGGGATAGAAGTGATTGGCAAGGCACACCAGGGTGGCAGTGCCCTTGGCATTGACCTGCTCTGGGGAGGGGGGCAGCAGGGTCAGCCTGGGCTGTGAGTTCTCATGGCTGAAAGACAAGAGAAACAATTTTAGTCCCTGCCATTTGGCAGGATTTTCAACTCTCCAAACATTAACTAGTAGAACTAGTAGTTTGAACATTTGTATCCAATACAGAACAAACCGAACAAAAGAATGGCCGTTTGTTAAAATTCCTTTTTGCTGGTGCAGTTTGAAGTCCCCCACCCAGTGTACACTCTGTGTTCAACGTGGCCGAGAGACTGATTCATCAGCCGAGGGAGAACAGTACATGGTAATCAGCGGGAGAATTCATAGTATCATACAGAATAGAAGAGGCCCTTCGCCCCATCAGGTCTATGTCACCAACGCAACACTAAATCAACACAACACCCACATTCCAGAAGTGGGCCCATAATCCTAAATGTTCAGTCATTTCAGGTGCTCATCCAAGTACTTTGTGGAGGTTGTGAGGTTTCCCACCTCAACTCTCCTCCCAGGCATTCCCGACCCCCACCCTCTGTGAAAAAGCGTTTCCTCAAATCCCCTCTAAAGCTGCTGCCTTTCACATTGAATGTGAGCCAACTTGTTCTTGACCCTCCCAGTCAGGGGTACAGCTATTTACTATCACCCTGTCTATTCCCCTCATAACCTTTTCCCCCTCCATCAGGATCCCCCCCCCCCACTCCCCAAACCTTCTCTGCTCCAAAGAAAACAGCAGGAGCTTATTCATCCTCTTCACATCTGAAATGTTCCATCCCTGGGAACATTCTGGTGAATCTCCTCTGCATTCCCTCTAGTGTAATCACATCCCTCCTGCAGTGCGGAGACTACAACTGCACACAATGCTCCAGCTATGGCCTAACTACTGTTCTGCATTGCTCTAACATATCCTCCATGCTCTTTTAATCTGCACCTAAAATGATTAAGGCAAGTACCCCCCGATCGCCTTCATAACTGCCCTGTTAGCATTTTACATCTTCAAAAGTGCATCACCTCACATTTATCTGGTTTAAATTCCATCTGCCTCAGATCTGCCCGTCTGACCAATCTGGTTATATCCTGCTGTAACTGAAAACCTTCTTCTTCACTGTCAACCATCCGACCAATCTTCACATCAAGCACAAACCCAGTTATCATCCACCTCCACATTCCCTTCGGCATTGTTCCTGTATATCACGAGCAATGTGGGACCCAACACTGATCCCTGTGATATCCCACTGCACCCTGGACCCAGTCACACAAACAGCCTTCTAGCATCACCTTCTGTCACCTGTCACAAAGCCAAGTTTGGATCCAACTTGCCAAGTTATCCTGGGTCCCATAGCCTTGTATATCTCCTTTATCAGTCTCCCAAGTACAACCTTGTCAAAGGCCTTACTGAAATTCATATAAACCTCCGGCACCTCCCTCATCCACACAACTGGTCACCTTCTCGACAAAATTCCAAAAGATTTGTTGGGCATGGCCTCCCTCTGACAAAGCCGAGCTGACTACCCCAATATGGAGATTCATTCGACCTTCAGAATTTTCTCCAATTGTATCCCTACCGCTGATGAGACACCCACTGGTTTCCTTGTCCATATCTGGCCTGATGCCATGTGACTTCATCAGGCCTGGAGTCAATGTTGAGGATTTCCAGGGGTCACTCCCTCCTGGCTCTATATCACTGTGTCATCACCTCTGCTGAGTCTTTCCTGCTGGTGGGACAGGACCTACACAAGGGATGGTGAAGGTGGTGCCTGGGACACTGTTCGGTATAATTATGTGAATATGACTGTCAGGCTGTTGCTTGTCAGTCTAGTCTGTGAAACAGCTCTCCTGAATTTGACACTAGCCCGCAGATATTAGTAAGGAGGATGCAACAGGGTCGACAGGGCTGTGTTTGATGTTGTTTCCGGTGCCAAGTTCGAGGCCAGGTGGCCCATTAAGTTTCATTCGGTTTCTGAGACTTCCCAGCGATTGTTAGAATGGAGGGCCTTGCTCGGCCATTGCAGAAGGTGGTTAACAGTTAACCTCATTGCTGTGGGTCTGGAGTCACGTGTAGGCCAGACAAGGTAAGGACGGCAGATTTCCTTCCTGAAAGGACATCGGTCCTTCGCCTCAATATCGCTTTAACATAACCCTGATCACTCACAGATCAGAACTACTTTATCCGAGAACATTGGAGCAGACTTGAATCAACGCACTTCAGGAAGGAGTCACGTTGGAAGAGCAACAAACAAGGATGGAGATGGAGACGTGGAGCTTCAAATACTGATCTTTGTACTTTGGTGGCACGCTTTGATGGCTGTTTGTTAGATCTTTGCGTATATTTTTTTTGCTGATCCCACTGCTAATCCGAAGGACACTCCACCCTTCAGTCTGACAAACCAGATTCACCACCTTGCAGTCTGACAAACCAGGTTCACCCATTTCCAGGCTCTGTTTCTGGGCAAGGCTCCAGTCTTTCAAAGAGATGAATTCAAGCCTCACCAGTTTGATCATTTGAATTGTATGCCATTTATTTTGATTCCTCCTGGGATGGGGTGGGCGTTGAGTGTCGGTTATTTGTTGCTCTTCCTGAATTGTCCTGGAGATGGCGATGGTGAACCAAGTAATATCTGGGAAGCAAATGACAGGTCATTCCCACTGGAATCCACTGGAATGACTGCAGGTTTGTTTGTGGCTAATGGAAGGAGGTATTACCCATAATCCTCAGCAGCAGTGCAAGTACTCTATAGTTACTGGAAGGCAGCTGTTTCACTGTGCCCGCACAATACAAAGTCAGAAGTCACACAACACCAGGCTCCAGCTTAACAGGTTAATTTGAAATCACAAGTTTTTGAAGCGCTGCTCCTTCGTCAGGTGTACCCCAGTCCACCATCGGTACCCCCACATTACTGAACAGTACAAATAACTAGGGCTCTGCGAGGATCCAACCGGCTCAATCTTAGAGAGTACAGCTCTCGAATCAGGATGCCACAATGAAAATGTCCTGCATGCTGTGATATATCAAAAAGAAATACATTGATGTGACTTTAGATTGTCTTCAGATTGTGCTTTTTTTCATTCTATGATACATGTAGACAATGTCAGTATTGTCGGTATCACAAAGAATGTTCCCTCCATTAAACACTTTCCAACACACTCTCTCCATCTTGCTTTACTCCTTATTGACTCTTTGACATTGTCCCTGTTCCCTCACTCCGTCCCGGTCCCCGAGGGATTGATGGCCGGAGTTCATGACCCCGCACTGTGTGAAGGTTGGTGTGAAGTGAGGCCAGTGTGTTGGAGCTTGGGCTCCTGCCTCAGGCCCAGGTGTAGGGGCCTGTTCAACAATCTGCACATTGTCTTTTTTCTCTTTCTGAATGAACTGGATAAAGTTGCGTTCACGAGCTGGCAACAAGGTGTCTTGTCTAAAATGTTCCCAGCATTGGGCACAGATCTAGGTTAGTCACAGGAGACAAAGGGTAACGCTGGAAGAACGGTTTTCAGAATGGAGGGCTGTGACTAGTGATGTTCCACAGGAATCAGTGGTGGGAACTCTCCTGTTCATGATGTCCATAAATGATTTGAAGCAAAGCGTAGCTGGTCCAATGAGTAAGTTTACGGTTGATACAAAGATTGGTAGAGTTGCAGATAATGAGAAGGATTGTTGGAGGATACAGCAGGATATTATATCAGTTGGATGCATGGACAGAAAAATGGCAGATGTAGTTTAATGCAGCCAAATGAGAGGTGGTGCACTTTGAAAGGTGATGGACAGGTGGGAATTATACAGTGAATGGCAGAATCCTTTGGAGTATTGATATGCAGAGGGATCTGGGTGTGTATGTTGACAGATCACTGAAGGTGGCAGCACAGGGAGGTAAGGCAATAAAAAAGGCTTATGGCCTGCTTGCCTTCATTGGAAGGGGCATTGATTATAAGGATAGACAAGTTATGCTGCAGCTTTATCGAACATTAGTTAGACCACACTTGGAATATTGCACTCAGTTCTGGTCACCACACTACCAGAAGGATGTGGATGTTTTGAAGATGGTGCAGAAAATGTTTACCAGGATATTGTCTGGTATGGCGGATAGTAGTCCTGAAGAAAGGTTGGTTAGACAAGGTTTGTTTTCACTGGAATGTGGAAAAATGAGGCATGTCCTGGTAGAAGTTTATAAAGTTGTGAATGGGATATGTAGAGTGGAGAATATGAGGCTTTTTTCCCCAGGGTGGAGGGGTCACTTATTGGGAACAGAGGTTCAAAGGGTGAGGGAATTAAAAAGAGATGTGCGTGGCAAGTATTTCACACAACGGGAGTTGAATACCTGGAACACACTGCCAGAGGAAGGGGTGGAAGCAGACATAATAGAAATATTCAAGAAATACCTGCACAAATGCATGAATAGGAAGGGAATATAGGGATATGAATCCTGTAGGTGAAGACAGTTTCAGTGAGGAAGGGCACAATGTGCCAGCACAGGCTTGAAGGGCCGAAGGGCCTGTTCCTGTGCTGTATTGCTCCTTGTTCTTTGGTCCCTGCTGTTGAATTGGATTCTCGGGAGCCAGCTCCGTATGAAGAGCCTGTTCTCATTCTTTTGTTGGAGTTCATGGGGCAGCTGCTGCTTCCTTGTTACGTCACTGATCAAACCAACAATGGGGAAAGCCTCTTGATATTTTAAATTCACTGTCTGCAGGAAAATGTTTGACCGAGGTTTTAATATTGTTTAATAAGATAATGACGTCAATACACCAGTGTTGTTTACGGCTGGGAACATTTAACATCATAGTCTTCGTTTCAAACGGACTCTCACTCATGATAATACAGTTTTCAATGTTTCTCTCCCCGACGTGTTGTGAAGAAGTTTTTAAACATGTTTTGCTGAGGACAGTGCATCTTAGCACCGTGTGATGGAGTGGGTGTCTGTTTGAATTCTCACTTGTGATAATACAGTTTTAAATGTGTCAGTGTTACTTTCCCCACTCTCTGGGGGGAGTCGTTGTCACTGTCTGCACTCACCCTTCACTCTCGGGGTGATACCATTTTTAGCATCCTTTCTGTCTGAGAATGTCCCTGTTCTTGTCCCCCTCTCTCAGGGATGGGGTGGATATTTCACATGCACCTGGTATGTTAGTTCCATTTACTCTCTTGTGAAATGGATAATTCCTGTTTTACTCTGGTAACAGTGAGTTAAAGCCCGGCACCGTTCACCCTTCATCTCCATCATATCTCAGGGCCTAATGTTGGTCAGTACTGTCTGGGCCCAGAACAATCCCACCACTTCCTGCAGTTTTCCTTCTTTCCTATCTTTACTGAACACCTTGTATCCAGGAATCCCCAGTCCCGCCCGAACTCTGTTAGAGCCACAGCATCTGATTCCCACTTGGCAATCTGCATCTGTAACTCCCCAATACTGTATTATTGACCCATTTCAGTCTGTTTCCCATCAGTCAGGGTCCTTAATTGGCAAAGGCTGCATTTAACGAATCTCAATGATTGTGGAGACCTGGTGAGGTTGGGAAAAATCAGAAGGATCAGTTTTCCCATTTGGATTATGTACAGGGTCCGGGACGCAACAACCGGTACCCGGGACTCCAGGGGGCCCGTTGTGCTCGGGTCTGGGACTGAGGAGCAAGAGCGGGGCCTGTAATCTCTGATCACTGTCCCTGATTTTTGGATCCTCTCTGATGGAGACCATTGTCAAATCCATTGTCAAGATCGCCACCTCTTGGCCTGGAGAAGCAAGAACATGCAGTGCTCGTGGGAATAATCTGAATGTGATCAGAGGACAAGATCCAAAATCATCCGACACCAGATTTATTAGAACAACAGGTTTATTAAAACCATACTCTTTCAGAGTCTCGCCCTTTCTTCAGGTGATCAGAGGAACAAGCAAGGTGAATTTAATCAAGAGGAAAACAAACTCTGCTATTCATTTCCTTCTCGGTTGACTCCATTCTCCTCAATGACATGAACACAAGGCAGGAATAAAGAATATAAGGACACCACCAGTGACCTCCTGAATTTCATAAGAAACCTCACCCAGCACTTTGATGAAAAGTAGGAGTATGTGAACAATACTTAGTGACAATATTTTCCTGCTTTTTCAGTTTTTAGCATCGATTCAAAGCAGAAAGAGTCTTTCTTTCTCCTTCCCTCCTTGAAACTCTTACTGAGATGATCAAACCCAGCCACAGTTCATGTGACGGGCTGAGGAATTGTCTAATGGTTGAGAGAGGGGACTGGGTCAGGATTACCTAGAATTCAGAAGGCTGGGATGAGATTTCACTGAATCATTTCAAATTCTCCAGGGCCCTGACAAGGTAGATTTTGGAAGGATGTGCCCCTACCTGGGGATTCTAAAGCAGAGTCCCAGTCTGGGAATAAGGGGTTAGACATTTTGATCAGATTTGAATAATGGGTGGCACATTGGCTGGCGTCACTACCTCACAGCGCTAGGGTCCTGGGTTTGATTCCACCTTCAGGCAACTGTCTGCGTTGAAGTTGCATGTTCTCCCTGTGTCTGCATGGGTTTCCTCTGGGTGCCTCAGTTTCCTCTCTCAGTCCAGAGAAGTGCAGGTTAGTTGGATTGGCCATGGAAGTGTCGGGTTAGGAGAGAGGGCTGGTTCTGGGTGAAATGCTGCTTGCACTTGATGGGCTGAATGGCCTTCTTCCACACAGGAGGGATTCTACGTTGCTGTGGGTCTGGAGTCATATGTCAGTCAGTATGGGCAAGGACAGCAATCTGTTGGAGGTTCTCCCCCAACAACGGTCGTCATTAGACTCTTAACTCCAGAGTCTTTTTGAATTTAAAATTCCACTCCATGCATTGCCAGGATTTAGATTAGATTCCCTCCAGTATGTAAACAGGCCCTTCAGTCCAATAAGTCCACACCGACCCTCTGAAGAGTAACCCACCCAGACGCATTCCCCATATTCACCCCTGACTATGGGCAATTTAGCGTGACCAATTCACCTAACCTGCACATCTTTGGATTGTGGGAGGAGACCGGAGCACCCGGAGGAAACCCATGCAGACACAGGGAGAATGTGCAAACTCCATAAAAGGCAGACACCCGACGCTAAAGTTGAACGTGGGATTCTGGTGCTGTGAGGCAGCAGTGCTAACCATTGTACCACCGTGCTGCCCCACGGTGATCCCAGATCCCTCAGAACATTACTTGGCACTTGTGATTAAGAATCTAGTGATGATACCATGAACTCACTGCCTCCACACATGTGTATTATCTCTATCTTGAATTTATTCAAACGCCTAAGTATTGATGAGTATCCCAAAGATTCAAAACCCTCTGAGTGAAGAAATTCATAGCATCCCTACAATGTGGAAATAGGCCAATCAGCCCAAACTGCTTCTCCAAAGAACATCTCACCCAGACCCACTCCCCTATAACCTTGTATTTCCCAATGCCATTCCACCTAACCATCATGTTTGTGGACTGTGGGAGGGAACCAGATCACCGGGAGGGAATCCAGGCAGACACAGGGAGAACGTGCAAACTCCACACAGTCAGTTGCCCGAGGGTGGAATTAAACATTGGTCCCAGTGCTGTGCCACCCCACTTGATTCTGGGCAATGAATGCTAACATAGCAAGTGATGCGCAATCCAGTAAATGAATTAAGAAAAGATCAGTTAAGTTCTGGATAGGACTGTAATGGGTTACTCCCCACTTGCCTGGATGGATGCAGCTCCTAAAACAATCAAGAAGCTTGATATCTTCCAGTACAAAGCAGCCTGCTTGATTGGCACCACACGGATAAACATACACTCCCTCCACCACTGATGCTCAGTAACAGCCGTGTGCACCATCTACAAGATGCACTGCGGGAATTCACACCAAGTCTCTTGAGACAGCACCTTCCAATCCCACATCGTTTCCATGTAGAAGGACACAAAACACTACCAAAAACAGGTTCCCCTCCAATCCACATAGAATCTTGATTTGAAAATATATTACTGTTCCTCCAGTGTTGCTGGAATAAAATCCTGAAATTCCCCCCCGAAGAGCATTGAGGGTTTATCTACAGCACATGGACTGCAGTGGTTCAAGAAGACAGCTCACCACCACCTTGCAAAAGGCAGAATTGTGGCTCAGTGGTCAGTGCTGCTACCTCACAGCACCAGGGACCTGGGTTCAATTTCACCCTGGGACGACTGTCTGTGTAGAGGTTGCACATTTTCCCCATGTCTGTGTGGGCTTCTTCCATACAGTCCATAGATGTGTTGGTTAGGAGGATTAGCCATGCCAAATTGCACATAGTATCGAGGGATGTGTTGGCTGGGTGGGTTGGCCGTGGGAAAAGCAGCAGTACAGGAATGGGGTAAGTCCAGATGGGATGCTGTTCGTTGGGTTGGTATGAATTGGATGGGCTGAATGGCCTGCTTCTACACTGTATGATGATTCCATGATTCACAAGGGCAACACAGAATGTGTTGTAAATGCTGGCCTAGACTGCAATACCCATGTCCTCAGAGTGAGTTTTAAACAAAAAGACCGTCTGCACTGCTTACTATTCCATCAGTCTTTGTATCAATGTGGAACTATGATTCTCGTTAATACATACAGTAAGTAGTTATGGCCTCACCACAGAATCCTTGTGGAACACCACTCGTCACTTTCTTTCTCTGTTATTTATCACTAAACCAACCTCCAAACCAAGCCAAACATTCATTTTCAATCCCATGGGTTTTAACTTTAGTCAGCAGACTGTTTAGTGGAAAATTATTAAGTACTTCTGAAAGTTGATAAGACTATATGCCCATTCAACTAATTTAGTTCATGCATTTGGTTCATTTGTCAGAACCTAACCGTCACAAATCTATGTGGGCTATTTGTAATTCTCTACGTATTCATTCTCTCAGTTATTAATGATAGATTCCAATGAAACCCTCAAAAGAGATGTCAGATTGACCAGGATATAATTTTCTCGGTTCCCTCTCTCATCTTTCTTGAACCCGTGGAGTTACAGCAGGACATTTTCCAAAATAAAGGAATGTTTGCTGCTTTGGAACCTGATGGGAAAAGCTTCTGAAAATTCTTCCGCACCCCACCCCATCTCACCTCCCCCCCCCCCCCAACCTTCCTTTAAGCCTCTGAGGTCCTGGAGATCTGTCAGCATTTAGAGGTGCTCACTCTCCAATGCTGTTTTCTGGCACATATCAAGTTTCATGAAGTCCAGTCTTCAATTCATTACTAACGTCCCTGGAATGGAAGCTGCATTATCCCGTTCCTTGACTGTGAAGACTGACTCAACGAATTATTGTACATATCAGCCAATCCCTTAGTCTCATTCATGGAATTCCCAGTTTGTTTTTAAAGGGCTCACATTGCACTGGAGCCCCCTTGATTTTCTAATTTTCCTGTAAAATATTTGTGTTATTCTTGTGACCCCTTGCAGGTCTCTTTCTCCATCACTTTCTGTAACTCTTGCTTCCTTTTTGTCTTCCTTTGCAGTTCTTCATATCTTCCTTCAGTTGCCTGAATTCTCACTGATATTCCCACATTCGAGTGTTCTCACCTTTCGTTTTCTGTTTTATCCACTTATTTTGTCAGCGACGATGTATAAACAAGTGGAGACCTGTTCCATACTGAGCTGAATACATCTTTAACCATCTCCCCATCTCATTGGGAGTCTGATCTGACAATTTTGGCTGACACCAATCTCTATTGCATTCAGATAATGTTCCATCCTTTCAGTCATCAAGAATCTATCTAACTCTGCCTTAAAAATATCTAAAGATTCTGCATCCACTGCCTTTTAAGAAAGGGAATTCCAAAGACTGACAACTCTGAGAGGAAAAACATGTTTCTGCATCTCTGTTTTGAATGGACTCTCCCTTAATTTTAAACTGTGATCCCTAGTTCTGGATTCTCCCACAAGAGGAAACATCCTTTCCACATCCACCCGGTCAAGGCCCCTCAGGATCTTGCATGTTGCAATGAAGCCTTGCATTCAGTTTCCCCTCACAACACACCAGAATGTTCTATGAGCTTTCCTGATGACTTGTTGTACCTACACCCTAACCTTCTGTGATTAATGCACAGAGATCCAGATATGGTTCCGGGGTCACAGTCTCAAATCCCACCGTGGCAGATGGGGGAATTTGAAATCAATTTTAAAAATCTGCAATTAGGAGCCTAATGATGACCATGAATCCATGTCGATTGTCAGGAAAACCCATCTGGTTCACTCATGTCCTTTAGGGAAGGAACTGCCGTCCTGACCTGGCCTACATGGGAATCCAATCCTACAGCAATGTGGATGACTGTTAACTGCCCTCTGGGGCAATTAGGGGTGGGTAATAAATGCTGTCCTAGTCAGTGATGCCCTCATTCTGTGAATGAATTAAAAAGAAAATTCTGTCTATAAACAATCAACATAAAGTTTAAAGTCATTTGTAATTAATGAGCAGCCTTTGTTACAGACCCTCATTATCTCCTGATTTATTCTCTTTCCCACCATAAAGCTACTGTTAGGAAGCATGGAGACTATTCCCACCAGATCTTGGATCTCTTCCCTATTTGTGCTGCTTTCCAGAACACAAGCATCTTCCTGCTCCAGCCTCCATTCCTCACCCTCACACTGTTCTCCCTCTCTCCACTCCTGACCTCTCACACTGTTCTGCAGCCTCCGCTCCTCACCCAGACCTGTTTAAGACCAGGGGTCATAAGATTAAGATGAAAGTATTTTTTGACCCAGTGTGTGGTAGCTACGTGGAACATGCTGCCTGAGAGGGTGGTGCAGCCTGAAAATCTCACAACCTTTAAAATACATTTGGATGAGCGCTTTTGATGCCAGTGTATAGGAGGCTCCAGACAACTGCGGATAAATGGGACTAATGTAGTTGAGTGTTTGTTGGTTAGCATTGACATGGTGGGCTGAAGGGTCTATTTCTGTGCTGTATGACTCTCGAAACTGGCTCCCTGGCTCTGTGAGGCAGTAGTGTTATGTCGTCCATATTTTTATGGAGGCACACAACAAAATCAGCACAAGGGACGATAAGAATTCAGCTCTTCCAGTCTTTGAAAACCTCACCATCACATCACCCAATTAGTAAATTAAAACAAGCAATGGGTGACAAGCACAGCTCCCGCCAGGGTTGGGGGGGTGGGGGGTGACGTGGGTGGGAAGTGTTGGTGGGGAGGTGTGGTCACTGGTCAAATAACAAAGACATAACAAGAGAGGGAGTGGGCCCAATTAAAATGGAAGGGGAGTGGTGTGGGTGGAATCTGTGAATGGATACTTACCCATCTGACAGAGTGACCTCCATCTGGCAATCTATTTTACGCTCCATAGAAACATAGAGGATAGGAGCAGGAGTAGGCCATTCAGCCCCTTCAGCCTGCTCTGCCATTCAAAGTTATTGTGGCTGATCATTGAGCACTACACTGTAATTCCGCTCTACTCCCATATGCCTTGATTCTATAGCCACAAGAGCTATCTCTACCTCCTTCTTGAAAACATAATGTTTTGGCCTCAAACACTTTCTGTGACATAGAATTCCACAGGCTCACCACTCTCTGGGTGAAGACATTTTTCATCGTCTCTGTCCGAAAGGGTATACCCCTCAACCTTAAACTATGAGCCCTGGTGCTGAACTTCACACCATTGGGAACATCCAAACTCCATTTGTCTTGTCTGGTTCCAATTTTATAGCTTTCTCCAAGATTCCCTTCCTTCATTCTTCTCAATACCAGTGAAAACAATCCTTACCACCTCAACCTCTCGTTATACGTCAGGCCTGCCATCACAGAAATCAAATGGGATTCAGTAATTAATATTAATCAGCTCATTGTGGAACACAGACTTTGAAGGTCAGGGTTTGAAGATAATCATTGCCAATTCTGAAATTCAGGTTTCTGTTGCAGTAATCTCAATGGAATTATTGGATACAACAGCAGAAATATGGGAGGTGTAAATGGAGAGTGCAGACAGTGGCTGTGGATGCTGGGTGCAGATAGTAAGTGTCGACAGTGGTGTAGATGGTAGTGTAGACATGAGCAAGGCTTTGCGTGGTGACCAGACAAGTGGCTGTGTGTAATCACACGAAGAGCAGCCAGTGAGCCTGACACAGTCAGGGACAGCAAGGTCACATTGCTGCTTGCGAAGGTCACATTTCATCTGAAACTGCACTCCCTCATGACACACTCCCCTCTTGTCCCCACATGCCTCATTACAACTCCTGGAGATGCCAGCCAACACCCTGTGCCCTCGCTCAGTCTCCATTGGCCTTGCCTCCATTAGCCTTGACCTTCCTTCCAAGCACCTAGTTGAGCCTTCACTGAAGCTTGAGCCATTTCCTCTGACACTTGATGATGAGTTTGCCATCTTGGAACAGCCTAACCTAGTCACCATTAACTTGCCCTGTCCTCTCAGCATGGAGCATAAATGGATACAGAGCAGAAAAGGCCCTTTGGCTCATTGAGTCTGCACCAACAAAGCTACCACAAAAGGCACTCTAATCCCAACTTCCTGCACTTGGCCCAGATCCTTGAATGTTATTCTATTTAAAGATTGTGAGGTTTCCACCCTCCACTACCTTCCCTGGCACAGGGTTGTGTGTTTATAGTTTATATCACCTCAGGCTCACGGAGATTAACAAAAGCTCAACTTTTTGGGCTTTTTTAATGGGTGGCAAGGTAGCTCAGTGGTTAGCACTGCTGCCTCACAGCACTAGGGACCCGGGTCAATTCCAGCCCCAGGTGACTGCTTCTGTACAGTTTGCACATTCTCCCTGTGTCTGTGTGGGTTTCCGAACATGTGCAGGTTAGGTAAATTGGTCATGCTAAAATTGCCCATTGTGTTCAGGAATGTGTGAGTTTGGGCCTCTTGGAGCTGCAAGAGTTTAACCTCCCTCCCTCAGACAGCTCCACTTCCTGGAAGGTAATATTGCTGCATTTAATTTAGGGCTAATAGACCATTGAAATATGACTATGGCTCACCAGCATTAACTGGGCAGGCAGCCATTACTGCAATGACCCTGGCTCCAGAAAATCCCCTTGTAATCGGGGAACACATTAGGGAACACAGTGTGCACTGACTCTGAAGTCCCTCCCTTATTGAGAATACACTCTCAGTATTCACCTTTCTCAGCTACCATCTCAATTTCACGGTAAATTCTGTAAACTATGATCCTGCCCTGCTAGCTACCAGATGAAGGACCAGCACTCTGAAAGCTTGTACTTCCAAATAAACCTATTGGACTCTAACCTGGTGTTGTGTGATTTTTAACTTTGACCATCTCACTGAGGTGCCATCTCAGACTGAATTGTTTTTCATCTGAGATTTGAGAAGATTAAAGCCTTATCTTCAATCCCCATCACAAAGCCCATTCTCTATCCACCGCTAAGAGACAAATACCTCAGAGACACCTACAGGCATCACAGAGTTGCATACTCACACTCAGTGGGATACTGACAGGCAGTACAGAATAACACACCCACTCAGAGAGACACCTACAGGCATCACAGAGTAACACATTCACACTCAGTGAGATATCGATGATCAGAACAGAATAACACACACACTGAGAGAGCCAGACAGCACTGAGTAACATGCTCACACTCCATGCTGCCTGTAGGTGTCTCTCTGAGCGTGAGCAGGTTACACAGTTCTGCCAGTCAGTGTCTCTCCTCAGGCAGCTGGGGAAATTTGGCCATCTCAATGAGCTGCCATCTCAGACTGAATCAGCTGAACTGTTTTTCATTCATGATATGAGAAAATTAAAGCCTAATCTTTAATCTCCAGCACAAAGCCCCATTCTGTATCCACCGTGAAGAGACAAATACCTCAGAGAGACACTGACAGGCTGCATTAAGTAACACACACAGTCAGAGAGACTGGCAGTACTGTGTAAAATGCTCACATTCCATGCTGCCTGTAGGTGTGTCTCTGAGCATGAGCATGTTACTCAGTGCTGCCTGGAGGTGTCTCTCTTAATGTGGGTGTGTTACTCAGTGCTTAGTGTTGGTATCTGTCTGTGTAATACACACACACACACATACTCATACCTCAGAGAGACATGTACAAGCAGCATTAAGTAATACACTCACACTTACAGAAACACACAGCCTGCAGTATCTGTGATAGGCTGAACATCATTTCAGGTGCTATCAGGCATACAACAGAGAGTGCACAGTGCGA
Source organism: Hemiscyllium ocellatum (assembly GCF_020745735.1). NCBI lineage: Eukaryota > Metazoa > Chordata > Chondrichthyes > Orectolobiformes > Hemiscylliidae > Hemiscyllium > Hemiscyllium ocellatum. The sequence continues at coordinate 9,799,414 of NC_083409.1, forward strand.
TCCCACCAGCTGTGTCTGGACCAACAGAGTGAGGAGGGAATGCCTCAGATTGTAATTATTGAGTCCCAACAGCCTTCGGTTTCTGTACTGTTTGCAACCTTGACAGAATCCAGATCAAATGGATCATTTAAAAGTGATTGCTGATTGGCTGTCAGTATCACCTACAACAGACATGGAATTGATTGACAGGCAATGTAGCCAATTGTGACAATGACCTGCTGAAATGCAGCCAATCAGCTCAGGGCAGCAGTCCATTTCCAATGTACACAGCCCTCCCCTTCACTGTTTGATCATGTAGCATTGCCCTCTAAGAAGGACACTGCTTGTCACTGGCCAATTGGGTGTTTCCTTTCTTTCTGGTAGTGGAAATTGAATAAAGATTTGTACACCTTGTGTCTTTCACTGCGTCCCACACCTGCATACACACAACATGGGTGCTGGGGAAAGTATACGCAGTACGACAGTTAGGCGATGGTGTGGGGGTGTTATAAAGTAAAAGAACAGGAGTGTCAGATATCCTCTTACTTAAAAAAAATCCAAAGTACACTGAGACTGAATCTTCTTTATCGTTATTCCCCTTTTCCAGATTGACATTGACAGAAAACAGTCAGCAATTAACAGCCCAGACAGAGGAAGCTGCACAAATTCACAGCCACAATGGAGCTTGAGGAAAACACTTGTGGAGATTTTCTCAACAACATGAGAATCCTGTCCCTATAAACAGTGACAAAACCTTAAATTGGAACTGGCGGCTGAGCAGGAAGGAGATCTGGTTTACTGAAGCAGAGACTTCTGAGGTTCACATTGTTTTTGTACAGCTGACAGTCTTCAGCATCTTTGGAAGTTTTTACTTGGCATCGCAACACAACACTGTTCCCAACATACACTCCCAGGACAAGGACAACATGAGGTTTGACACAGCATGAAACTCTCTCTAAACTGTCCCAATAACCTGCCTTAACTCCTGAACCTCAGAAGTGACTCTGAGCCAGTCCTGAGAAGGAAGAGAGTTGAAATTCAGTGCTGACAATGACCTTTGTCCTGCCAGCTCAGCCCGGTTCTATTTAAAGTTGTGTCTCCTCTGTGGACTGTCTCCAACACTCTACACACATTCAGATCTCATGATGCTCTTGCTGAGGGGAGAGGTGAGGGTCACGTGGGTGAGAGCACAGGAGAAACGAGCGTTGGACTCCCAGTCAGACCCAGAGAGGGTCAGCAGGCTGCTGACACTGTAGGTGCTGTCCAAAGCTCGCAGGTAGTTGCTGGTCTGAACCCTGTACGAAATGACGGCACCGTCCTTCTTCCACTGCACCTCCAGCTCATCGGGATAGAAATGGTTGGCAAGGCACACCAGGGTGGCAGTGCCCTTGGCATTGACCTGTTCCTGGGGGGGGGGAGGTGGGGGGGCAGCAGGGTCAGCTTGGGCTGGGTTGTCAAAACCTGAAAGACAAGAGAAACAATTGTAATCCCTTCAAATTTTAATTCAAAGGGGTTTCAACTCTTCGAACATTAACTGGCAAAACAATCCATTTGAACATTTGTAGTCAATACCTAACAAACCAGACAAAAGAACAGGCATTGTTCAAATTGCTTCTTGGGATGTGAATGACACTGGCAGGGCCAGTGTTTATTGCCCATCCCTAATTGCCCCTGAGAAGGTGATGGTGACGCATCAGAGAGAGAAGGGACAGTTTTAGACCATTGTTTATAGAATGACTGTGGGCAGCTGGAAGGGTTATCACTGGGGGACTATTTCAGTGATCGTGATCAGAAATTAGTGACATTGAGCTTAGGGATGGAAATGGAGAACCATGGAGCCTGGGTAAGAGTTTTCATTTGGAAATGAACCATTTTACTAAATTGTGCGGTGATTTGGTAAAGGTGGACTGGCAACAGCGACTGGACGGGAACTCAGTGTCAGGGCAGTGGGAGCCCTTGAAGGACGAGACAGAGATCATTCAGAATCTGTTCCCACAAAGGGTGAGGGTGGGGATGTACAAATCTAGACTCTCAGTCCGGGATGTGTCAAAACAGGCAGAGTAGGTCAGACCAAACAGGGAAGGTGATGTTGGTTATCTCGTGTTCAATCCTGCAGAAAGCTGAGAGAAGGATAGAAAATGCAGGAGTGAAATTGAACAAGACCAGAGGAAGGCAAAGAGCTGACAGGATGAAATGGAATAATAGAATTTACAGTACAAAAGGAGGCTATTCAACCCATCATGTCTGTCCTGGTTCTAGAAAGAGCTGTCCAGCCAGCCCCACTCTCCAGTCTGATCTCTGTTGCCCTCTAACTTCATCAATTTCAAATATACACGTTGAAACCTCCAACAGAATCCACCTCCACCATCCTGTCAGGCAGCAGTTTCCAAATCCTAACAACTCTCTTCGTAAAGACATTCCTCCTCACCTCACTCCTGGCTGTCCTGCTGACAATCTTGAAATTGTTACCCAAAATTACAGACATACCAACTCATGGAAACAGAATATCCTCCTTAACACTGTCAAAAATTGTTCAAAACAGTGAACAACTCTATAAGATCACCTCTTAATCTTCTCTGCTCAGAGCAGAATAAGCCCAATCTCTCTAATCTTTCCTTGTATTGACAATCCTTCATTCCTGGTATCATTCCAATAAAACTCCTTTGAACTCTCTCCAGGGTTTTAATATTGTTCTTTAAATAAGGTGCTCAGAACTGAACACAATCCTCCAAGTATGGTCTAATCAGTGATTTATAGAGGTGGAGCATCAGTTCCTTGCTTTTATACTTTATTCTCTATTTTAAAACCCACAGATCCTGTAAGCTTATAACTAAAAATGTAATAAGGGGATAGAAGATGAAATACGAGGGTAAGCCAGCTGGTAATATAAAAGAAGATTGCAAGACTTTTTTGTTGAAATATAAAAGCTAAGAGGAAGGCAAGACTGGATGTTGGGATGCTGGAAAATGAGGCTGGAGAAGTACTAACAGGGAACAAGGAAATGGCAGAGGATCTGAATAGTGACTTTACATCAGTCTTCATGGTGGAAGACACCAGTAGTATACCAGAACTTAAAGAGATTCAGGGTCAGGGATGAGAGTAATGGTTATCACCGAGGAGAAGGTGCTGGGGAAGCTGGAAGTTCTGAGATGGATAGATCAGCCGGAGTGGATAGACAACATCCCAGAGTTTGAAGGAGATAGCTGAGCAGATTGTGGAGGTATTGATGGTGATCTTTCAGGAATCACTGGAGTCAGGGAGAGTCCAAGAGGACTGTAAAATGGTTAATGTAACTCCCCTGTTTAGGAAAGGAGGGAGGCAGAAGATGGGAAATTATAGGCTGGCTAGTCTCACCTCAGTCTTCAGTAAGATCATAGACTTCAGTTTAAGGATGAGATTGCAGGGGAGTTGGAAGTGTATGGTCAAGTCGGGCTGTGTCAGCATGGCTTCATCAAGGGGAGGCCTGACAAATCTGTTCGAACTCTTGGAGGAAGGAATGAACAAGTGAGATAAATGAGAACCAGTGGACGTGATCTATTTGGATGTACAGGAAGCATTTGACAATGTGCCGTACAGGATGCTACTAAAGAAGAGAAGAGACCGTGATGTTAGGGACAAGGTCCTGGCATGGATAGAAGCTTGGCCGCCTGGCAGAAGGCAGAGAGTGGGATAAAAGGATCTTTTTCAGGATGGCAACCGGTGACTACTGTGGGTATGCTAAGGTCCATGCTGGGACTACAGTTATGAATGAATTATTAATTAATGATCTGAATAAAGGATCTGATGGCATTGCTGTCAAATCTGCAGGTAACCCAAAGATAAGTGGAGGGACCATGTTGAGGAAGTGGAGAATCTGAAGGAGGAGTTGATCAGGCTCAGAGAGTGGACAAAGAAGTGGCAGATTGAATACAATGTGGGAAAGTGTGAGCTTATGCACTTTAGTAGGAAGGATAAAGGCATAGACTGTTTACTAAATGAGGAAAGGATTCAGAAATCTGAATCACAAAGGGATTGAGGAGTCATAATCAGGTTTTTCTCAACGTTAGCATGTTGGTTCAGTTGGCAGTTAGGAGCACAAATGCAATTTCAGCATTCATTTCGCGAAGGCTGGAATACAAGAACAGGGACGTATTGCTGAAGCTGTATAAGGCTCTGGTCAGAACACAATTCATGTATTGTGAACAGTTTTGGGCCCTGTATATAAGGAAGAATGTGCAGGCATTGGAGGGTGTACAGAAGAGTTTTAAAAGAATGATCTTGGGGATGAAGGGCTTATCATATGAGGAACAGTTGAGGATTCAATGGAGTTTAGAAGGATGAGAGGAATCTCATTGAAACTTACAGAATGCTGAGAGACCTGTCTAGAGTGGACACAGAGAAGATGTTTCCAACAGGGGAAGAGACCGGGACCCAACGGCAGAGTGAAGGGAAGACCCTTTTGAAGTGAGATAAGGAGGAATTCCTTCCACCATAGGTTTGTGAACCTGTGGAACTCACTGCTGCAGAAAGATATGGAGGCCATGTCATTGAGCGTACTTCACACAGAGATTGCTAGGTCCTGAATGCTTCCCACCATGACAGCAGGAAGTGTGGTCAGTGACAGCAGTTGGAGCTCCGGGTTTTGGAGCTTGAGCAGCAGCTGGTGTCAGTGCAGAGCGTCCGTGAGGCTGAGAGCTCCGTGGAGAGCAAGTTTCTTGATGTGGTCACTCTGCAGCTTCAGCGTATGCAGGGAGAGAGGGAATGGGGAGCAGCAGACAGTCCAAAAGGACCAAGCAGCTAGTACAGGAATCCCTTGAGTGCATCCCACTCTCCAACCAGGACTCATTTCAGAATCCTGATGAGAATGATGGTTCATCTGGGGAGTGCAGCCAGAGCCAATTCCATGGCACCATGGGGGCTCAGCTGTCCAGGGGGGCACAAGGAAGACTGGAAGAGCGATAGTAAGAGGAGATTTGAGAGTGAGGGCTATCGATAGGAGTTTCTGCAGCTGCAGATGGGAATCCAGGATGGTGTGTTGTCTCCCTGGTGCCAGGGTCAAGGATGTGACTGAGCGACTGCACAACACCCTGAGGGGAGCGGGGGGAACAGGCAACAGTCATGGTCCACATCGGTCCCAGTGACAGCGGGAGAAAAGTGATGTGGTCCTGCAGTCAGAATTTAGGGAGCTCAGGAAGGAATTAGCAGCAGGAACTAAAATGTAGGAATCTCCAGATTATTTCCAGTGCTCCATGCAAGTGAGAATAGGAACTGGAGGATAAGTCAGGTGACTGTGGGGATGGAGAGAGGATCCAGGAGGGAGGATTTTTGATTGTTGGGACACCAGGACTGGGTCTGGGGGAGACGGGACTTGAAGAGAACAGGTGGATTGCTCCTGATCAGAGCTAGGACAGATTTCCTTGTGGGGTAATTTGTTAAGTGTTATTGGGGAGGATTTAAACTAATTTGGCAGGGCTATGGAAACCAGGATGCAACATCAGAGAGGAACGCCAAGGACTGGGAGGTCATGTTGCGGCTGCACAGGACATTGGTGAGGCCACTGTTGGAATATTGCGTGCAATTCTGGTCTCCTTCCTATCGGAAAGATGTTGCAAAACTTGAAAGGGTTCAGAAAAGACTTACAAGGATGTTGCCAAGGTTGGAGGATCTGAGCTACTGGGAGAGGCTGAACAGGCTGGGGCTGTTTTCCCTGGAGTGTCGGAGGCTGAGGGGTGACCTTATAGAGGTTTACAAAATTATGAGAGGCATGGATAGGATAAATAGGCAAAGTCTTTTCCCTGGGGTAGGGGAATCCAGAACTAGAGGGCATAGGTTTAGGGTGTGAGGGGAAAGATATAAAAGGGGCAACTTTTTCATGCAGAGGGTGGTACATGCATGGAATGAGGTGCCAGAGGATGTGGTGGAGGCTGGTACAATTGCAACATTTAAGAGGCATTTGGATGGGTATAAGAATAGGAAGGGTTTGGAAGGATATGGGCCAGGTGCTGGCAGGTGGGACTAGATTGGGATGGGATATCTCATCGGCATGGATGGGTTGGACCGAAGAGTCTGTTTCTCTCTGACTCTATGAACACAGAATCCTCAGTGCAGTCTATGTTTCACCAACCAGTGGGCTGGATGCAGAGGAATAAATCTCCAAGTAACTTACAGAGAAGTGGAACCATTACTGAGTTATTATAATGGGGGACTTTAATTATCTGAATTTAGCCTGTGATTGGAGCAGTGTCACAGGCAGATCTTGGCCAGCATTGTGGGAGTGTGTTCAGGTGAATTTTCTCCAGTTGTGTGTTTCCAATCCAATGAGAAAGGAGGCTCTGCTCAGCCTGGATTTTGGGAATGAGGAGGCTCAAGTAGATCAAGTGTCAGAGAGAGGACATTTAGGGAAGAGTGATCATTGTATCGCAAAGTTTAGGGAGACAGTGGAAAAGAACAAAGGCCATTCGGGGGTCAAAATGACCAAATGGGGAAAGCACCAACTTCCATGGAGTAAGGACACATCAGCTCTGAATAATCTAAAGTCAAAGGTTGGCAAGAAATTCCTGAGGTGAATAATATGGGATATAGATCAGGAACAGTCGAAGTACACTTAAGGGAGGGCAAGCAATTCCTGAGCCCTTTTGAGGGCAGAAGTGGAAGAATTAAAGTGAATAAAAAGGAGATTTTAAGAAGGGGAGTCGAGACAAACCTGACCAGTGAGCCTTACTTCGGTTGTGGGTAAGTGTTCGAAAAATTTCTAAGAGATAGGATTTATAATCATCCAGAGAGAAATAAGTTGATTTGGGACACTCAACAAGGTTTTATGAAGGGTAGGTCGTGTCTCACAAACCTGATTAAGTTCTTTGAGATGGTGACCAAACAGGGGGATGAGGGTAAAGTGGTTGATGTGATGTATATGAATTTCAGTAAGGCATTTGATAAGGTTCCCCACGGTAGGGTATTGCACAAAATACAGAGGCATCGGATTGAGGGTGACTTAGTGGTTTGGATCAGACATTGGCTTGCTGAAAGAGGACAGAGGGTGATGGTTGATGGGAAATGTTCATCCTGCAGTTCAGTTACTAGTGGTGTTACACAAGGATCTGTTTTGGAGTCATTGTTGATTGTCATTTTTATAAATGAGCTTGATGAGGGTGCAGAAGGATGGGTTAGTAATTTTGCGAATAACACTGAGGTCAGTGTAGTTGTGGATAATGCCGAAGGATATTGTAGATTACACAAGTATATAGATAAGCTGCAGAGGCGGTCTGAGAGGTGACAAATGGAGTTTAATGTGGACAAGTGTGAGATGATTCATTTTGGAAAGTGCAACAGGAATAAAGAGTACTGGGCTAATGGTAAGATTCTTGGTAGTATAGGTGAGCAGAGAGATCTTGGTGTCCATATACATAGATTTGTGAAAGTTGCCACCCAGGTTGATAGGGTTGTTAAGAAGGCGTAAGGTTTGTATGTTAGCTTTTATTGGCAGAGCGATTGAGTTTTGGAGCCATGAGGTCATGTTGCAGCTGTACAAAACTCTGGTGCGGCCGCACTTGGGGTATTGCGTACAATTCTGGTCACAGCATTATTGGGAGGATGTGGAAGCTTTGGAAAGGGTTCAGAGGAGATTGACTAGGATGTTACCTGGTATGGAGGAAAGGTCTTATGAGGAAAGGCTAAGGGATTTGAGACTGTTTTCATTAGAGGGAAGAAGGTTGAGAGATGACTTAATTGAGACATACAAGATAATCAGAGGATTAGAAAGGGTGGACAGTGAGAGCCTTTTTCCCCAGATGGTGATGGATAGCATGAGGGGACATTACTTCAAATTGAGCGGTGATAAATTTTGGACAGATGTCAGGGGTAGCTTCTTTATTCAGAGAGAATTAGGGGAGTGGAATGCACTGCCTGCAACAGTGGTATATTTGCCAACTTTAAGGGCATTGAAATGGTTATTGGATAAACATGTGGAATGAAAATGGAATAGTGTGGGATAGATAGGCTACAGATTGGTTCCACACCTCAGTGCAACATCGAGGACTGAAGGGCCTGTACTGTGCTGTAATGTTCTATGTTCTGTGTTCTTTGAATAATAAAAGGGCAAAAGATTAGCTGGGGACTGAATAGCACCCCTTAAGGATAAATGAGGTCACATATGTGTGGGCCCAGAGAAGACAGGTGACATCCTAAAGGGATATTTCACGAATATATATACTGGGGAGAAAGACATGAAAGCTTGGGAACTCAGGGAAATAAATAACAATGTCTTGACAAGAATCCTCATTACAGAAGAGGAGCTCGTAAAATGCATAAATTTGATAAATCTGATCGATGACTCTAAGTGTATCCCAGGACAATGTGAGAAGCTAGAGAAGAGATTGCTGTATCCCTTGCTGATATATTTGTATTATCAACAGTCATGGGTGAGTTGCTGTCTGATTCGAGGGTGGCTAATGTTGTGCCATTATTGAGGAAACGCTGCGAGGAAAAGCCAAGGAACTACAGGCCAGTGAGTCTAACACCAGTGGTGTGTAAGTTGTTGGAAGGAATTCTGAGAGACAGCATCTACATGCATTTGGAAAGGCAAGGACTAATTTGGGATTGTCATCAGTTTTTTTTTGTGGAACCTTGTGCTATTGTTGTTCACTATTTATATAAATGATTTGTATGTGAAGAAAGGATGAATCATTAGTACATTTGTGGAAGACACCAAAATTGGTGGCATAGTGGACGCTGAAGAAGATTATCTGAGAGCACAAAGGGATCTTGATCAACTGGGCCATTGGGCGGAGGAATGGCAGATGGAGTTTAATTCAGATAAATGCAAGGTGCTGCTTTTTGGTAAGACAGAGGAGATGGGTGAGATCTTAAACAAATAATTTGCAGCTGTGTTTACTGTGGAGAATGACATGGAAGCCAGGGAACAGTGGATGTGGACAGTGACAAACCCAGCATGGGGTTAAGTTGTAAAGTTTCATTTATATCTAACTATGTATATTGGTAGTGGAAGTAGGGTTGAGTGTCTATTATTACATACAACATGTAGTTATGAATGTGTCAGTACAGGAGGTGGTGCTGTGTGTATTGAGATTTTTTTACAGCTTCTGGGATCTGATCAGGTGTATCCCAGAATACTGTGTGAATCTTGGGAAGAGATTGCTGGGCCCCTTGCTGAGATATTTGTGTCATTAACAGCCATGGGTGAGGAGCCAGAGAACTGGAGAGGTTGGCTAATGCTGTGCCATTATTTCAGAAAGGCTGTAAGGAAAAGCCAGGGAAATATAGACCGTTGAGCCTGATGTCAGCGGTGGGTACATTGTTTTGAGGGGATTCTGAGGGATGGAGGTTTTTTGAAGTAGTGGCAAAGAAGATTGATAAAGGCAGACATTTTCAACATGGACTTCAGCAAAGTATTTCACAAGATTCCACATAGTACACAGGTTAGAAAGGTTAGATCACATGGGATCCAGGGGTACAATTTGGATATAAAATTAGCTTGAAGATAGGAGACAAAGAATGTTGGCAGGGAGCTAATTTTCAGACTGGGGGTCTGTGACCAGTGGTATGCCACAAGGATTGATGCTGACTTTTGTAATTTGAAAGCATGATTTGGATGTGAATGTAGGTGTGACAAATCGTGAGTTTACTAACTGTATATTATACTATGCAGTATATAGTAAAGAAGATTATTTCAGAGTACAGCAGGACCTTGATCAGATAAGGCAATGGGTGGAGGAGTGGCAGATGTGTTCAATATAGAGAAAGTGAGATGCTGCATTTCGGAAAGCCAAACCAGGGAGAACCCATACAGTGAATTGTCAGGCCCTGTGGAGTGTTGCTGAGCAAAGGTGTTGTTCATCTGTTGCCGGGACTGGAGGGTTTGAGCTATCAGGAGAAACCAAAGCTCATTCCAGTAGTGAGGAACGTCAGTGATGAAGGTGGATCGGAGAAGTCGGGACTGAGTTCCTGAGAGAAGAGAAGGCTGAGAGGAGGTTTGTTCAAGGAATTCAGCATCATGAGGGGTTTGGATCCAGTAAATACGGAGAAAAAATTCCCAATCGGGAAAAGGATTGAGTGCGAGAGGCCACAGATTGAAAGTAATTGTTCAAAGAAACAAAAGTAAAATGAGGAAAAAACATTTTCAGCCAGTGGGTAGTTAAGGTGTGGAATGCACTGCCTGAGAGTGTGGTGGAGGCAGCTTCAATTAAAACATTCTGAAGGGAATGAGACTGTTATTTGAAAAGGAACAATGTGCAGGGTGACAGGTAGAAGGCAGGAGAATGACACTCAGTGAATTGCTCATTCAGAGAGCCAGTAGAGACAGGGTGGGCAGAATGGTCTCCTTGTGCACTGTAACAGTTCTGTGATTGTGTGATTGAGCAGAGTTAAAGCTGGGGGTGGTGGGAGCTCGGTGTCTCACTGTGCTGCTGCTGCTGCTGCTGCTATTGAGGTCATTGAGATCAGAGACTGGGACAGGGAGCAAGAGCTCACATCAAACTCGGGTCTGTCACACTGAGACTGGCAGGAGGCTACTCACTGATTTCACTCCATGCTGCAGGAATGGGACCACAGGCTGCAAATGGACAGAGCTCCTCCACACAGTGAGTAAAACTTACTGACTGGGGGCAATAGGACGACAGACATACAGCTGTACACCCTGTTAGATACAGTGCTCCTCAATCAACCATTTCATTCATTGCAGCTCCCCACTAATACCTTCAACAATTGGAGGGTGGTATAATTGCAACATTTAAGAGGCATTTGGATGGGTATATGAATAGGAAGGGTTTGGAGGAATATGGGCAGTGTGCTGGCAGGTCGGACTAGATTGGATTGGGATATCTAGTCAGCATGGAAGTGTTGGACCAAAGGGTCTGTTTCCATGCTGTGCGTCGCTATGACTTTATGACTCTACAATTCAGCATTTGTGTTTTAGAAAGTTTCAGTGCTTAATAACGAAGGATTGAGGTTTACTTACTCAGTCTGAGCTTGGTTCCTTTACTGAATGTGTACCACAGTGAGAGCTCCCAGTGTAGAAGCTGTAGAAAAACCTCTGCTCTCTGCTTCCCTTCATCACTCTCACCCTCTCCCTGTCTGTGTCTCATTCACCCTCAGACTCTCCCTGCCTCTCTCTGTCTCTTCCTCATTCATGTCTTTCTCCCTCTCTGTTTCACTCATTCTGTTTTTCTCGATGAGATGTGTCCAGCTGCACTCGGGCGATTTGTGAACTTTATTTTTCGATGTTAAATCTTGCAGCTGTTCTTCACATGTGGCCATGGAGTGTAAAAGGGAAGCTTGAGGCCTTCAGTGAGTCGTGTACAGCACAGAGACTGGAGTGTGATGTGGACAGTGACAAACCCAGCATGGGGTTAATTTGTAAAGTTTCATTTATATCTAACTATGTGTATTGGTAGTGGAAGTAGGGTTGAGTGTCTATTATTACATACAACATGTAGTTATGAATGTGTCAGTACAGGAGGTGTGCTGTGTGTATTGAGATTTTTTTACGGCTTTGTATCACTGGGAAGGCCTGGTGTAACGCTGCTGACAGTAATAGTCAGCGACATCCTCATTCTGAACGCTGCTGATTGTCAGGGTGAAACTGATCCCTGATCCACTGCCGTGAATCGATCGAGACTCCTGTGAATCGAGTTGCTGCATTGTAGATCAGGAGAGAGGGTTTCTGACCTTCTCGCTGCTGGTACCAAGCAAGGTAAGTGATAATGTCTTCACTGGCTGTACAGGTGATGGTTGCAGTCTGGCCCCGTCCCACCGACAGACTGGCTCATGATGATGTCCCCGTTGATACCTGAGAGGTCAGAGAGAAACACAGTGAAGTCAGAACTGTCATAGATAGAGCCTGCCAAATGAGAGATTGTTGGAGACACTGAGCATTCCTCTGGTTTCAGCATTTTCCCTTCAATCACAAGTCAGTGGAATTGGAGTTAAATGGAGAGCAGCTAAAGATTCAAGGTGGAAGGAGAGAGATTTGTACCTGCGACACAGAATGCCAGGGGCCAGATCAGCTGGATGTGTGAAATCATGGTGTGTGCTCCTGTCCCTGTGCCTGGTTCCTGATAAACTCTCCCTTCACTGGGTTCTGCTTTATAAAGCTGCAGCCTGTGAGAGTCTGACTGGGTGTTCCTCAGTATGTAAATGGCATCAGGCAGGGAGAGCCATGTCAGTACCTCATATTTCCTCTTCTCTCTCTCTCTCTCTCTCTCCGCTTCTCTCTCTCTGTCTCAGAGAGGCATTGATGTGAACAGCACTGAATGAGACCATTTGGCCCATTGTGTCTGTGCTGGTAAACAAAGATCTGATGACACTAATCCCATCCTCCAGCTCTTGGCCCATTACCCTGGAGGCAACAGCAACACAAGGGAATATCTAAACACTGCCCCAATGTCTCGAGAGTTTGTGACTCAACCAGCCTTTCAGACAGTGAGTTGCAGACTCCCACCACCCTCTGGGTGTAAACATTTCTCCTCAACTCTACTCACACTCTCCAACTTGACTGGGCCTGGACTCACTGAAGTTTAGAAGGATGAGAGGGGATCTGATTGAAATGTATAAAATTCCAACAGGGCTGGGCAGGGAGGAGGTGTCCCCTGGGTGGGGAGTCTGGAACCAGGGACACAGTCTCAGGAGGATACAGGGTAGACCATTTTGGACTGAGATGAGGAAACATTTCTTCACTCAGAGAGTGGTCGACCTGTGGAATTCTCTACCACTGAAGGCTGTGGAGGATAAGAAACTGAATATATCCAAGAAAAAGAGAGAGATAATTGTTCTGCATTTTAACAGCATGAAGGGAATGGGGGAAAAGCAGGAATATGGTTTTGAGAGCGCGGATCAGTCACGATTATAGTGAATGACAGAGCAGACTCAAAGGGCGAATGGCCTATTCCTGCTCCTAGTTTCTCCGTGTTCATGTCTGTGTTACCTTCAATCTCTGTCCCTGGTTATTGATTCCTTTACTCATGTAAAAAGTGCTTCCTACCCACTGTATCACTGCCCCAAATAATTTTATAACTCTCTACGAGGTTCCCTCTCAACCTTCACTGCTCCAAGGAAAACAACCCCAGTCCTTCCAATCGCCCCTCATAGCTGGCCCTCCAGCCCAGGCAGCATCCTGGTAAATCTCTGCCCCCTCTCAAGTACAATCACATCCTTCCTAGAATGTGGTGACCAAGAACCTGTCCATTTGTCTTTCTCTCTTTCTCTGTCTCATAGCCACTTTCTACAACTCACTCACACTTCCACATTTCATCAGATAATCTCTCTGTCTCCATCGCTCACTCCATCTCTCACTTCAATTGAATACCTCCAAATGTTAACTACCCCTTTTTATTCCTCCCTCTGTCTCTCTCTCTCTCTCCCTCCCTCTCTCTCTGCATCCCAATCTAAAGTCTCTCTCCCTCCCTCTCTGAGATTCTGTCTCTAACCATACTCATGTCTCTCTTCTCTCTGTCTGTCTCTCTCTCTCTCTCACACGCAACCCTACCTTGTCTCTCCTAATTCCCTTCACTCTTGGTATCACACCCATCCTGTCTCTTTCTCTCTCTCCATCCCTCTCAGTCACATCTTGTTCTCTCTCGTTATCCCTCAACCTCACCATTTCTACCTCCCTCTACCTCGCTCTTGGTCCCCTCAAATATCTCAAATGTCTCAGATGCTCCTCCTTCCACCCCTTGATCTCTCTCTCTATCTCTCTCTCTCTCTACCTCTCTGCTTGTCTCGCTTCTCTCTCTGTGTCAGTGTCCCGGGTAGTGAGAGTTGAATTCACGATAAATTTCCCTCTGCTCTGCCCCACTAATGGATGCTAACCCTTCACCCCTGCCTGGAGTGAGGCCTCATTTCCCACATTCACCAGGGTTTGACCTCTCTCAGGAAGACTGAGAGATTCTTGTCAAATGAAGGGCAGTTCTGTGCTGTTGGCCTATTCTCACTGGGGACTAGTTTGGACACAAACCTTATTCCATGAAGGCCCAGCAGAGAGAGGAGATCCTCAGGCCATCAGTGTCAGTTGGAGGGATAGGACAGGCTCTGACCCACTGACCCATCCTGTCCATTCACAACATGGTCCAATCCTTTCCCCTTTCCTTCCCCTTCCATGATCAGTCTTTAAGTCAGACTATTTGACTGGGATTATGGTCAGAGCATCACACAGTTACAACAGAATGGAACTGAACTCCACACGCACCATGGTGTCCATGATGCACTGGACACTCCAGCAGAGCCCAGTAAACATGGACTTCACTTCACGGAGCTGCCCAATGGAGAGACATGGGCCTCCTTCCCATTGAACCTCCAAAAGAGACCAGTAAACATGGGCTTCCTTCCCATTCAATCTCCCAACAGAGTCCAGTAAAACATAGAATTCCATTCACAGGACTGACCAATGGAGAGACATGGGCCTCCTTCTCACTGAATTGAGACCAGTAAGCATGGGCCTCCTTCCTGTTGGATCCTCCAATACAGACCACTAAACATTGGTTTCCTTCCTACTGTACTCTCCAAGAGAGACCAGTAAACATGGACCTCCTTCTGACTGGATCCTCCAATAGAGACCAGTAAACATGGGCCCCCTATTCACTGGAGTTTCCGATGGAGACGAGTAGATGACTGAGTTTTTGAAGAAGTAATCAAGAAGGTAGATAAAGGTAGAGCAGTACACTTTGGCTACATGGGCTTTAGCAAGGCCTTAGACAAGGTTCCCTATGGTAGACTGCTCAGTAAGATTTATATCATAGAGGATCCAGGGAGAGCTCACCAATTGGATATAAAATTGGCCTGATGGTAGGAGGCTGAGGCTGGTGAGAGAGGGTTGTTCTTCAGACTGGAGGCCAGTGACCAACTGTCTGTCACAAGAATCGATCCTGGATCCACTGTTGTTCATCATTTACATGAACAATTTGGATGAGAAAATAGCAGGAATAGGTCAGGAAGTTTGTGGCTGACATTAAAATTGTTGGCATTGTAGCAGGGAAGAAGGTTATCTAAGAGTGCAATGTCATCTTGATCAACTGGGCCAGTGGGTCAAGAAATCCAGATGGAGTTTAATTCCGATAAATGGAAGGAGTTGCATTTTGGTAAGACAAAACAGGGCAGGAATTACACAATTAATGGTAGAGCCATGGGGAGTGTTGTTGAACAGAGAGACTGAGGGGTACAGGTACCTAATTCCTTGGAAGTGGTGTCACAGGTAGACAGGGTGGTGAAGAAGGTATTTGGCACGCTCACTTTCACTGGTCAAATCAGGGAGTACAGGAGCTGTACAAGGCATTGGGAAGGCCACATTTGGACACAGTGTGCATTTCTGCTCACCCTTCCAAGGAAGGAAGTTATTACACTGGTTTGGATAAAAGAAAGATGAACAGGGATGTTATCAAGATTGGAGGGTTTGAATGACAAGACGAGGATGAATAGGCCGAGATGTTTTTCCAGGAAATTCAGGAGATTAAGGGGTGACCTTATAGAGGTTTATAGAATCATGAGGGTCAAAGCTAAAGTGAATAGCCAAAGTCTTTTCCCCAGGGTAGGAGAGTCCAGTACGAAAAGGAATAGGTTAAAGGAATAGGGGAAAGAATTAGAAGGAAACTGAGGGGCAACATTTTCACTCAGAGGTTAGTGTGTATGTGTAATGAGCTGCCAGAGGAAATGGGAGAGGTGAGTACAATTACTACATTTCAAGGACATTTTTACAGGAACATGGATAGGAAGGATTTAGAGAGGATTGGGCCAAACACAGGCAAATGGGACTAGTTCAGTTTTGGATACTTGGTCGGCATGGATGAGTTGAGCTGAAGGGCCTGATCCCATGCTGTAAATCTGTGATAATATATACATTGACCACCTTCCCATAGAACCAGTAAACATGGACCTATTTCCACTGGAACCTCCAATAGACACCAATAAACATGGACCTCCTTCCCACTGGATGCTCCAGAAGAGACCAGTAAACATGGGCCTCCTTCTCTCGAGACTATCCAGTACCTGAGCTGCAAACCGCACATCTTCTCCATCACGTAGGTCGTTTATTTCAATCTCAGCGACATTGTCTGTCTCTGCACTACCTCAGCCTCTTGACCACAGAAAGTCCAATTCCTGCTCGTCCTGCCCCTAACTCTATGATTACAATGTCCTCTCCCAGCGTACTGAAGCCATAAACCCTAACTTGTCTAATATGCAGTGGCCCCTTACCTGTCTTACTCATTTGTCATTCCAGAATGACCCCTGACCTCACTGCCAGTCAATTGCCTCGATGACCTCCCTCCTCCCTCACTCTGTGTTCTGCTGCAGACTCACGTTCCCTCCCTCTCCCTTCCATCTTCTGTCTCTGGTCTACTTCCGATTGCGGTTTACTCCATCCCACTATTGACAACAGAGCCTTCAGACCCCTTGAGCATGCTCTCTGACCTCCTGCCCTTCATCCCTTTCCCACTCAATGGTTGTGCTATTGAATATCCTGTTCAGTGCCATCACTTTTGGTTCACTGTTCCCTTGTCATTGATTTGATGAATTATTCCACATCAGTAAATCTAGTCTGGCCTGTTCCCTGAGTTGGTTCAAGAGTGTTTTCCTTGAGAGAAACACTCTTCTGTAAACTGGGTTGTCTGTTTCTCCCAGTCTTTGTGTAAAGGTGAGTCTAAGTGTGTGTGAGCTCTTATACAGAACAGACAGTGGTCACTGGGCCTATTGTGAGTGTCAGTCAAATGAGTCCAATGAGTCCCATTTCCTCAGCCCTTCCTGTATAACCCTGCAATTATTTCCTTTTCAGCTATTTCTCCAAATGCCCTTTTGAAAGTTGCTGTTGAATCCACTTCCACTCACCTTGCAGACAGTCATCATGAACTCGCTGGATAAAAATGTTCCTATCTTCTCTCTTGTGCTTCAGACCCTTTCTGAAATGTGTGCCCTCTGGTTACTGACCCTCCTGCCTGGAGAAACAATTTGTC
Source organism: Hemiscyllium ocellatum (assembly GCF_020745735.1). Lineage (NCBI taxonomy): Eukaryota > Metazoa > Chordata > Chondrichthyes > Orectolobiformes > Hemiscylliidae > Hemiscyllium > Hemiscyllium ocellatum. The sequence goes on from NC_083409.1 coordinate 9,816,324, forward strand.
CTGTATTTACTGCATCCAGACTCTCTAATTGTGAACCCCTCATTGAGTGAGAACTATTTCCAGCACAGGGGGAGAACATTCAGCCTGTCAGGTAAATGCTGTCATTTCATGGAGCAATCCAGTCAGTCCCCTACTCGACCCCCAGAGCCTTGCAGGTTTATTCCATCAAGAGCCCATCCAATCTGCCATTGCAATCACTGAGTGTCTTCACCTGCCTCACCTGAATGGGCACTAATTTCCAATCATTACCAATTACTGCTTAAAACAAAATGCTCATTGCCCTTCGATGTGAAGGGCACTGCTTGTCACAGGCCACTCGGGTGTTTTCCTACTTTTCCTGGTGGTGGAAATTGAATAAAGATTTGTACACTTGTCTCCCACTGTGCCTCACACCTGCACACACACACCATGGGTGCTGGGGATAAAAATAATAAGCACTACCGCAGTTAGGCGGTAGTGTGGGGGGTTAAGAAAAAAAAAGGAGTGTAGGAACACTGCTTGTCACTGGACCAAAAAAAAGAAAAGAAAAAAAAGAAAGAAAAGAAAAAAATAAACAGGAGTGTTTTGATGTGAAAAAAAAAATAAAACAAAATGCTTTCTGACAGCC